>NC_087215.1:25171137-25241137 GCF_015104395.2 Macrobrachium nipponense | reverse complement strand
ATTGCAGGAAACGATGAGGCTTCGGAGAGAAAGTGACGAAGATTGAGGCCAGATTGTAACCGTTGCGTTAGCGAAGGCATTCACTATACCTAACAAGACATGGTGCAGTTGTATTGGAAAAAACTTTCGCATGCAGAAGACGAAGAAGAAGAAGAAGAAGAAGAAGACGAAGAAGAAGAAGAAGAAGACGATGATGATGAAAAGGTCGTCGACAACACAATTGATTGTCGGCTGTTTGTTATTAACTACTTACTTTTATAAAACTGTGGACACCCCATTACATGTAGCAATTAGATTAACCTTTGCACATTAGCCTTTTTTATAACAAACTAAAAACAATACTTTGTTTTCCAGAATAACAATAAGGAACTATTTTGTAGTTTTTGAAGTTCTTTTATTTTAAAAATACATTTTATAATTTTTCAGGTTCAATGATTGTCACATTAAATCCGTGTTTTTAATGCTGACAAATTAGCTAACTGAAAAAACTGAACAGGTTGCAAGGTACCGTTTACCGTGTCAGCTACCCAGCCATGCAGCGTCAGAAATTTCCTACTTTGTGCCTTCACATGAACAGCAGCAGCTGCTGGTGCAGTGTTTGAAGGTCTCGACAGTATTTGAAGAAGGCTTCAGCACTAACTTTATTTCAATCTCTTTGAAAGGAACCCACACACCACAACAGGAAATATTAGAAATAAAGAGTAACATCTTATCGCACAGTCACATTTGGTTAAGAAACACGTCACGAACATGACATCTCAGCTTGAACAAAATAAATATAGAAGAAAGACTAAATCCACATAATACAGATATTACAAATAGGAGAAAAACCTGAAAATGTATTGCTCACAGTAGCCAAGAATACAAAAATAAAGTGTGTGAGTTTCTGAAGCTATCATTATAAGAAGGCAACGTGTTACCCAAATATTCTAGTTTGCTTACGCTTGTTTATTTAGCTAGCATATATATATATATATATCTATATATATTATATATATAGGAATTCATATATATATATCTATAAATATATATATATAATAATCTAGATTATAATATTATCTATTTATATGTATCTATATGTATATATATATAGAATATCTATATATATATATATATATATATATATATATATATATATATATATATATATATTTATAGATATATATATACTATATATATATATATATATAAATATATATATACACACACATATATATATATATATATCTATCATATATATATATATATATATATATATATATATATATATATATATATATATATATATGATCCTTGTCGTAGGGGTGTAAGAATACTAGCACCGTAAGTCTTTCGTGTCGTAAGTCGACTAAATGGCAGCTGCTGACGTGCAGTCTTACTTTTTAGTCAAAGGCGAGGTCCACCGCCAATAACTGTGACTAATGACAGCAAGGCCATACGGTCGTAAAAATCCCTTTGCCAAACAATAAAACCTGATGTATGGAATATGGCGCATCAGACAACCAACCCCTTAATGTAGGGATAACGGTGGGAAAAAACATGAAGATACACACACACACGCACACACACACACACACACACACACACATATATATATATATATATATATATATATATATATATATATATATCTATATATATATATATATATATATATATATAAATGTTCATGAAGACTGGACAGTTGGTTATAGGTAATCCACACAAATTTTATGCTCTGACTTACAAATATATAAAATTTACAGACTGTTGACCTTGTAGGGGGTAATGCCATCAGGACACCTCATTCGGTGCAATGTAGGCATTACTTAAGGTTCATTGCAGCGTCCCTTCGGCCCCTAACTGCAACTACTTTTATCCCTTTTACTGTACCTCCGTTCATATTCTTTTTCTTCCAATTCACTGTCCACCCTCTCCTAACAATTGTTTCATAGTGCAACTGCGAGATTTTCCTCCTGTAACACATTTCAAACCTTTTACTGTCAATTTCCGTTTCAGGGCTGAATGGCCTTAGTTGCCTAGTGGTTGGCATAATGCAAAAAATCTATATAAATCAAAATACAGACCGTTGAGTGCTCTCGGAAGCGGTATGCTCAGGTCCTGTTGATTTTGTCATATATTTAAAAGATTTGGTGTCTGCTGCGTATATTTTCAACGACTACGTTCTCGTCACAAGGGTATAATGTAAAAAGTTGCATGCGTATTTTTTGTAGATGTGAGAGCAAAAGTACTGTGATATACTTTGCTGTAATGCGAGTAAATCAAGTCTTCAGGCCGCTGCCAAAAGTACGAGTATGGCTAACTTTAACCTAATAACATAAAAACTGCTGAGGCTACAGGGCTGCAATTTAGTACGTTTGATGATTGGATGGTGAATGATCAACATACAAATCTGCATCCCTCTAGACTCAGTATTTTAAGATCTGAGGACGGACGGACAGACAAAGCCAGCAGAATAGTGTTGTTTTACAGAAAACTAACTGGCGACACATCATGGGAGTTATAACTTGTACTAAAGAGCCTGAAAGGGTCGTCTGTCCGTCTGATGGAATTTGGTGAAACTGTAGAAATATGACTGACTGGCAGTGGATATTCCTTTTACCTGCAGATTTCAGTTAATACTGAAATGTTGTTTAATGCAGTGAAAACACAATTCGTAACTTTTCAATATATACAAAGAATGTCATCTGATTAAAAAATTCGTCGTATTTGCTTTACATGAAACATTTCCTGGGGAATATTTGAGTATCCTTTATGATTACTGTATTCAAACAACAGAATGCTCCAGCTGACTATTGTGGTAATAAAATGATCTAAAACATCAGTTGAGAATGAGTGATTCGGGCAATCTTAGTGTAAACTACGGTAGAGATAAACCTCCACCAAAAAAGAGAAAAAAATATGGTATAGCCAGTGTTTTGAAATCTAGTGATATTTTTGGTAACTCTAGTGGTTTTTGAAGGAACAATCTAGTTTTTTTCCCAAATTATTGAGTGGTAACACTGTTCTTGAAAGGCCAGATGCCTTCGCCAGTTTATTAGTGTTAAACAGTATATTTATGTAGGCTTATTATTAGTGTCCTTGTGAGTTTGTGACCTTATCCTTCTTGATTTTAAGAAATTATAAGTGATGTGTAAGTTTAGGTGACAGGTGGGCACAGTCAATTGAAAATGTGAATTCAACATAAATTTTGTGGTGTTTTTTACTTTAATACCTCAGTGAAATAGACCTTAAATCTGCATTTTGAAAAGACAGGCAGATCATGTTTGGTAGTGTTAAAGAATATTTTCCCAAAATATTTTCGGGCTTGACTTTGACTATGCCTATTGAATAGTGTTACAAATGAACTTAAGAAGAATAGCACTTGTGCATTTATTTTTTCTTAGGCCATAATGTGGCCTATGCCCTCGCCTATGAGGTCAATTAACTGAGAACTCAATTGTAAGGATATAGCCTAGGTATAGCCTAATGCTTGTAACAGTATTTTGAAATGGACACTTTATTCCATCATTAAATATGCTATACTGTTCATTTGTAACACTATTCAATAGGCATAGCAAAGCCCAAAAATATTTTGGGAAAATATTATGAATAGGCAATAGCCTATGAGTGTTAGGATTAAAGCAGAAGTCTGAAAAGTCTGAAAATAATTATGTAGGGAAATTAGCTAGGAAAATCCACTGGTAGAGTTATGGTAGATGATGGCGAAGAGAAGATAGAAGTGAGGTAGGAACAAATCGCTGGTAAAGCTAGTATTTGAAAAATGAGACGAAACACAGGCAGCAACTTGCCAAAACAAATTAGCGATGACTCCAGTGGAAAATCTGAACTTTGACATCTCAAGTAGATTAGAACAACCAATAAGACTCATGAATAAGACTCCTCTAGGGGTGGCACCGGAAGTAAGGAAAGCCACTCAAGAAGAAGTAGGGTGTATCCTAGTAGAAATTAAGGAGGAGCTCAAATTGAGAGCATAGGTTCAGACTTCACTTGAAGTTTGAGAAAAGTTCAGTTAAGAACGAAGCACTGGACGGATAGGTTGTGTCGGTGTAATCTCTGTTCCCTGTGAATTATGCGTAGTGTACTGACAGTGAAACTTGTGTTTATTATAATAATAAGTAAGATAAACTAAGTGGTGTTTAACTTGCCCAGAGTCCATCCCAGTACCCAAGCTATAACTCCTGAGAGACTGGATAAATGAAAGGAAACGAATTAATATGATTTCAGAATCTACAGAAGTCCGGTGTAAGTAATTTACAAGAAAACCACATGTTCCTAAGAAAAGAAAAACTCAACCACAAACAATATAGACGAAGGTTATCCCAATAACCTTAACAATTACAAACAAGGCTACCGAAGAAAAGACTGACTAATAATAAAGAAAAGAGAAAGAGGAAGAGAATAAAAGAAAGTCGCAACATGAGTAACAGTAGGCCTATTTGTGATTAAGGCTGATCATACAGTGACTATCAAACCTTTGAAATGCCAGTGATGTAATTAACAGGTTGCACAACTGAAAACAAAAGCAAGCAAATGTTTTTCACATTATTTAAATGTTTCCAAATGATTAGCCCACAGAGACTTTCTGAGCCCGATTTTGCTTCCCTGGTGCAGCAAGAGAAAATTGAGCATTAGCATTACTACTATATTTTCCACAACTCCAATTGTACTCAGATTGTATAAATTGAGTAGCCTACGTCCCTACTCCTTGTTAGTCAGTTTGACTTTGCTGGGGAGATTTATCGTCTAAGGATATGGGCTACCGTATAATAGGGCGGGTGCTAACTGAAAAATAGTGTAAATTATGATAAAAGTGCCATATTTGGTGGAGGCGTAGCTTGCATGATAACTTTTCTTTTCGTTAGTTCCGGCTAATTTTCTCGGTGGATTGCTGTGGTTCGTGGACCACCTGTGGTGGGGTCTTTTTCTTATTTCCTCCATTTAAATTACAACAGATTCTATATTCATCCAATTTTCAGATATAGTGTAAAGAGTGTTCTGACCGGGGTACTTTTTGTTCTTCTGATTAGCTAACCAACTTCTGTTAACACATAGGGGTGGGTAGATGAGCATGATAATATTGGAGAATTTTTCTTTAGTTATTCTATGAGGATAATATTCATGTAAGCTCCTCGTTTCAAATCATAATTCATGTCATTTGCGTTTTTTTTTCAGAAAAAAATGTCCAAAAGACCTAAATTTATAACTGATTTTTTTCAACAAAAATCAGCAGTATCAAGGTCTGACACTTCTGAGACCAATGACCCTATTTCAAATATGGAAGTAGAGGCTGAAGACACCTCTGAAATGAGCAGGACAGAAAAATTTATTCCACAACCTGAGGAGGATTCGGCAAAATCTGCTCATCAGCAAGATGTTACACAAGGAGCTACTTCTAGTGATAAAGAAGTACCTGAGCATCAAAATCCTCCACATACTAAACATGATATTGCCATTGTGTTTGAGAATGGTATGAGAAGTTTAAATATGGTAAATACTACTATTACTGATGTCGACAAAGAAACTCTTCTCAAAAGTCACTGGATGCCTCCAAAAAATTTCAACTTTCCATATACTACTAAAGAAGGAAAAAGGTGACAGAAAGTTTACCTTGGTATTCAACACATCACTGGAGAAAAGTATGGGAATTTTAAATATTCACCTACATCGCAAGGGGTTATTTGTGTCCCATGTGCATTGTTTGCAGGCGTGACAGCTGAAAACAGAAGAGGAAAGTTTACAAGCTGAGGATATCTTGTCAATAAACCTTTGTCAAAATATACCCATTTGACGGGTAGTAATGGCTATTTAACTGAACATCTAAAATTTGAATACCATAAAACAGCAATCTGCTTAGCAGATGGATTTTTACATTCCTTGCGAACTCAGACTACTGTTCAGATGTCTGTTGATAAACAACATGCAAAGAATGTCAAGGAATCTCGGGAACGTCTAACCCCCATCATTAAGACTGTTATTTTGTGTGCCAGACTTGGCATAGCCTACAGAGGCCAACGCAAAAACTGATGGAAATTTTAAAGCTTTGTTAGCTTTTAGAGTGGATGCTGGAGACGCGAAGTTGGAAGAGCACCTAAAAACAACAGGAAAAAATGTTACTTATATATAAAAAATCATCCAAAATGAGCTGATAAATATATGTGGGGAAACTGTCTTGGAAAAAATAATCAGTGAAGTGAAGTGCGGTAAATATTTTTCTGTTATTGCTGATGAAACGACTGACTCCTCTCACCAAAAGCAATTATGCATGTGTGTTCGATATGTAATAAAAAAATAAAGCACATATCATCAAAGAAGAATTCTTACAGTTTGGAGCTGCTCATGACTAATCTGGTGCTGGTATTGCTAAGCAAATTTTAAATACCCTGCAAGACAACCAATTAGACCTCAGCCACATGGTTGGTCAGGGCTATGATGGGCCTCAGCAATGTCTGGCAATTTGAATGGTGTTCAAGCTCATGTTTTTAAAGCAGCACCTACAGCTATTTATGTACATTGTAGCAGCCACAGTCTAAATTTAGTTTTAAACTCTTGTTGCTCTGTTTCTGAGATTAGAAACATGTTTGGAATAGTAAAGAAAACAATCAATTTCATTAATGATTCAATAAAGAGAACGGAGATTTTGGAGCGCCATCTTACCGAAGCAGGTAGCACTTCCCTGAAACTTCAAACCTTTTGTGAAACTCGATTTACTGAGAGACATGAAGCATTGGTATTATTTCAAAATAATTATGCTATCATTGTGAGCTCTATTGAAAAGATTTTGCAGCTGCCAGATCGTAAAACTGTTGACAAAGCCAGGTCTCTTCTTCATGCCCTTACTGACTCCTCATTAATTGTCTCCCTGTGCTGTGCAAAAAAAGTCAAGCGCCTTACCTTACCTCTCTCACGGGGTCTACAAACTGTCAACAAAGATTTAATTAATGCCCTTGAAGGTGTAACTCACGTAAAAAATACCTTGAAATCATGGCGCTCAGAAGTAGATGAATGGCATGACGAGTGCTATGAACCGTATTCGATTGCAGAAGATTTGGCAAGGTCTGTAGATGCTGAAATAAGACTTCCTCGCATTGCATCAAGGCAAGGACATCGCAGTAATGTACCAGCAAAAAATACTGATGAATATTTTAAGAGATCTATCTGGTTTCCATTCTTAGATTCTGTGATCGAATCATTAGAAACACGGTTTACTGACCACAGTCTTTTAGTACAAAAAATTATTGCACTTATACCATCAGAAATAAAGGATAGTAATTGGGAGGATATTCTGGATTCTGCAAAAATTTATGCTGATTTACTTGCAATTTCTGATGAAGAAGAAATTAAAAATGAATATTTTGACTGGAAAGAA
Organism: Macrobrachium nipponense; assembly: GCF_015104395.2. Taxonomy (NCBI): domain Eukaryota; kingdom Metazoa; phylum Arthropoda; class Malacostraca; order Decapoda; family Palaemonidae; genus Macrobrachium; species Macrobrachium nipponense. The sequence goes on along the minus strand of NC_087215.1, from coordinate 25,233,768 downwards.
TTTTGCTCTGGTCTTTCTAAATCAGACAACCCAAGTTCCCCTTTAGAGGCACTTGACATTATTCCAGGACGATTTAACTATATCAAGAATCTCTTGTTGATATTATGCACAGTTTCAGTTACAACTCGCACTGCTGAAAGATCCTTTAGTGCTATGAAAATTTTACAGAACTATTTAAGAAACAGAATGACTGATGAAAGACTAACTGGACTAGCACTTCTGTATATTCACCCTGACGTTGATATAGACATTGATCAAGTAATTAATAAATTTGCTCATGGCAAAAAAAGAAAAATTGATTTTGCCTTATAGAAATATTGAAAGAGTAATTCAGTTAAGTTCTAAGTAATTGGAAAATATTTTGAATTGATTCTACTGAAGTACAAAGTGTACAAAATTACATAAGAAATAATATTGCATTCAAAAATTTATGTAGCAAAACAATAATTAAATGGATCTATCGGTAGGGCACATGCTCTTATGTAATGGTTCATGATCCATTTCCTTATTCTCACAATATTCCAAGAAATTATGTAGAGGTGTAATTCAAAATATACATGTGTCTGAAGGAAAATCTAAAATATATTATTTCTATTATAATATTGATTCTATTATGTTTCTGTTTTTCTCAATAAAACGGTGAAGCCTCAAAGTTACATTGATAAATTTCTAAACATTAGGTACTATTGAGAAATCAACTTTTTTTTTCTTTTTTATCTCGTAGCTATATCACTGAATTTTATTGCAGCAAGGATTGCCTGCAGTATGATGTAGTTGTGTAGGCTATATTATCATGCAGTGTTGTCCAAACTGGGGTCCGCGTACCCCTAGGGGTACGCAACATAGATCATGAGGGTATGCGAACAAACAAGGAACACACACACACACACACACAACAGAAACATCCCATCAGTGAACATCAGCCTCACATCTCACATTAAGTTGCGTAGGTAATTTTCAAGCATTTTGTTATTAAATCATCATTTTTATTTGTGTAATAAATTTGAATTTATTGACCAACACTCCTATAATGCAGTCTTTTCATAATTAATATACTATTTGCATGATTATCCTAAATAAAACTGAGTTTGGTCAGCCACGGTGGGCGAGGGGGCTACGTAACAGTAGGAGAAGGTAATAAAGGTTACAATAGGTGAAAATGTTTGGACAACACTGGATACTACTAGCCAGTCAGCAACATTTTTCAGGAAATTAAGTTGCTTATGAAAGCAGCCTAAAAGCTGTGACTGATTGGGATTTAATTTAATTTATTGATGTAAAAGTTATTATAAAAATGTTTCTAAATCGATGCCAAGTAACTTAACCTCTTGCATTTATTCATGGGATAGCAAGATCCCCCCCACCCCCCTACAAAAAAAATTCTGGATCCGTCCCTGCCTCTGTCACAAGAAATTTATCTATAAAAGAAACGAAAAGAAAAACATTACTTGTACTTGGTTTTTCACGTAATAGGATGGCTAAAAACTACAAAAGGATTATTGTTCATGTGTTAACTGCCCTACCGAAAGCGACAGAAATTTAATATAGAGTGCAACAGATTTTGTCACGAATCGATTGGAATGAACGACGCAGTTGACTAAGGCAACCAATATCAAGCCTCAGAGGCGAGAGCGCGAGTGCGCAAATTGACCTATCTGCTGGTCGATCGTGACGTCAAAAAAATGCGAAAATGTGTGTCTGTTCGTTCGCCAAACAGGGTGTGTTCATGGAATCTTCTAAATGAGATAAAAATCTTAATGGCAACAATTTAACGTACAGACAAGGAAGAAGATGGGTTTCAGAAATTGACTTGTGTTTGGCTAAAAGAAAGTGTTTAAGTTTAGTAAAAAAAAAAAAAAATCATGTTCACCAGGATGTTGAAGCTATTAAGGACCTTGTCAGTCGATAAGTTGCCCTTAAGTTGAAACCAACCTATTTACGCACAAAAAAGCCAGCGGAAAATAATGCAAGGAAGTCTTTGAATGATAAAGAAATCGATGTAGATTTGTTTACAAGAACTTTACAAGATATTCCCCCACAAGCTGTGGAATTTGTGTTTGATATTTTATTTTGGACAATATATATAGTATATATATATATATATATATATATATATATATATATATATATATATACATATATATATATATATATATATATATATATATATATATATATATATATATATATATTGTATCGTCTGGGACGATATTTATTTATATACTTATCTATTGTTTCTTGTTTAAATGTTATAATTGTTTTAAAATGCTGTATTTTGATTGTAGAATGTTTAGTATGGTTAAGACTAAATATTTGTAATTTAAAGGACTGCATTTCTGTGGATTTCTTGTTGTGCGCTGCCGAGTCTGGTAGCGGAGTTTTCAGGTGAGACGAGTGTATTCAAGTTTTTACGAACAGTCGCCGTCCGAGACACACCCGCTGTCTGGAAGGGTTATTGCTTCCTTGTGCTAAGAGGAAATGGGGACGGATTATTGGTGTCCAGTGAAAGGCTTGGAGAGAAAATGTGTTAGTACTTAACTTTATTATATATTAAAATGATTGTTTCCGGTGTGGCGTTATTCTTAGAGTAATTGCGTAGTAATGCTTGGTAGTAACTACCTAGTTTACTACCTTTCTTGTTTCCGTTCAATATGTTTGTAAGTTTATAATGTTAAGTTAGCTTTAAAGTTTTTGTAATTATTAGTAATGGATGATTGTTCTATTTATGTTCACGTAATTTACTGCTATCTTTGATTAATGCTTTTTACCGCTATCTTTGTTTATGCTTCAAGTTTATTTGAATTACTTAATTCTCTCATTATGGTTTGTACTTTCCAAGAATAGTTTTGTGAATTGTAGTTTTTTCACTTAATAATATTTATTTAGGATTTTTTTAGTATTTTGTATTACTTATGTTTCAGGTTGAAACGCATCAATAAAAAGCATTGCAACATCTCTCGTGACTTTCACTGCACATCCAACATTTCAACACATTTGGCCCTCGGTTATTATGGAGGAAGAACTGCAGCAAGCTAAAAACGACCGAGCACAGGCCAAGAGGACTTTCACGAGAATATGCAACATATTCGAGGTTGAAGTTTGTCATGAGGGGTATGTCTCCATATTCATTAAGGTTGGTGCCAAAGAGGAACATTTAATTGAGTGTGACGAATACTTTGATAGTTTGGAAAGAAGGAAAGTGCAGATTATGTCTACATACAAAAAAGATATTCATGTGGTAGAGGACTCTAGTGTTAGACGGGTTAAGGTGAAGGTTTTGCAACCGCCTCAGTTTAGTGGAGACATTAGAGATTTTCCGAATTTTAGAGATGATTATAAAAGATTAATGGTACATAGTTTTGGAAAGGATCCCTATGCACTGAGGTCATGTTTGAGTGGTGTAGCATTAAATACTGTCAGAGGTATTGAAAATGAAAATGACTATGATGAAATGCTCAGTAGGTTAGATTTAAAGTATGGGGATAACCGCAAATTAGTTGATGCAGTACTTTCAGACTTGAAATCGATCAAGCCTGTTAATGATGGTGATAATAGAGCGTTTGTCAAAATGGTTGAGAGAGTTGAGAGGTGTTGGTTAGACTTACAGAAGATGGACCTTGAAGGGGAAATGAATACCGCTAACACAGTAAGCTACATAGAAAAGTTACTCCCTATGACACAAAAACGTGAGTTGGTACAAATAGCAGAAGAACCTAGAGGCTCCACTGAATTGTTTAAACATCTTATGGCCTTTCTGCTTAAAGAAAAAAGGGTACTGGAATATATGAATTCAGATATCGAGTACTAGGATTTGTCATAATATATCACGTCAAGTTAATGAAGAAGACATGATAGCATCCATTAAGGGTATTCCAGAAAAACATAATGAATTACTCCAACGTGTAGATCAGCTAACTCAAATAGTCACTAACTTGTGTAAGGATAATGATACTTCGCCAACTGGGAAGTGCTTATTACATGAAAAAGGCACTCATGACACTGGGAGCTGCTCAGCATTTGGCAATCTAGGTAATTTTGAGAAGTTTGAAGCTGTAAGGAAAACGCGAGCATGTTTCAATTGTCTGAAAGCTCGTCATATATCAAATTTTTGTCGTCTCAAGAATACATAATAATGTGTTTATTAAGAGACAAAGCACTGCCAATGATTAGTAAATTATACAGCAATGGCACACCTTTGAATACGTTGTGGGACCCTGGAAGTGATACAGTATAACACTGATAACATTTGCTACTACTTCTAAACTAGGTCTGAAAGGTAGAGACATTGAATTAACTATCACTAAGGTAGGAAGAAAGGTAGAAATTATAAAGAGTAAAGAATATGCAATCAAAGTGACTGATCTTGAAGGTAAACACTGGTATATCACGGCTTACGGCATAGAAGAGATAACATCTGAAGCATGTAAGGTAGACCTGACAAATATCGTTCTTTTGTTTGATGACATCCGTCTGTCTGATGTGGAACGTCCATTTGGTGAAATAGAGTTGTTAGTAGGATCCGATTGGTGTACACTTCTGCCACAAGTCAAACAGTCTGTTGGGAATTGACAATTGAAGCAAAACATGTTCGGATATCGCATACGAGGCTCCCATCCATCGATTAAGTTTGAATCTTCGAACAATAGTTTCAATGTCAAAGTTAATCAGATTTCTAGTGTGGTTAACGTAGAGGAAATTAATGTTAACAATAATGAATTTTTAAGGATGGATTTAGATAAATTTTTCAACATTGAAAGCTTGGGCACATACTGTATACCAAAATGTGGAGCATACAAATGTGGATCATGTACATTAGGTGATAAAAGTTATACAATTAGAGAAGAAAAGGAATTAGCCATGATTTCAAAGGGTTTAGAATATAACTTTAAGGAGAAATATTGGACTGTTCAATATCCCTGGATTAGAGACCCTAATGAGTTGCCTAACAATGTTGCGGTGGCTATTGCAAGAATGAAATCAACAGAGAAGAGATTAACTAAGATAGGTTATAAATATACACAACAGTATAATAATCAAATACAAGATATGTTGAGTAGAGGTGTTGCTAGAAAATTATCTTGGAAGGAAATGAATGAATATGATGGTCCTGTACACTACATTCATCATCATGAAGTATTGAAACAAAGTTCAACCTCAACCCCAGTCAGAATAGTGTTCAATTCTTCAGCAGATTACAAGGGCCACAGACTTAATGATTATTGGGCAAAAGGACCAGATTTATTGAATGACCTAGTTAGAATTTTATTAAGATTCCGCCAGAACAATGTTGCAGTCGTAAGGGATATATCCAAAATGTATAATGCAGTAAGATTGAAAGAATTAGAGCAGCACACCCACAGATTCGTATGGCGAGATGCAGATTATAGTAGACCCCCGAACCATCATGTACTTACAGCTGTGGGTTTTGGAGACCGACCTAGCGGTGTCATTGCTATAACAGCTCTTAAGAAAACTGCTTCAATTAAGGAGAATGAATTTCCCGAGATCAAGAACATTATAGATAGGAATACATATGTAGATGATATTATTTTTAGTTGTAAAGATGTAAATGAAGCTAAAAAAAAAAACTTATGGGTAATATGAATTTGGTGCTAAATGAGGGTGGTTTCAAAATCAAACATTGGATTATGTCTAACAATGAAACTTTTGACAAGGAATTAAAATTGTTATATGCTGGTGAGGAAAAGGTTCTTGGTTTACACTGGATTCCTAGAGAGGATATATTCTTCTTCAAGATTAAGGTGGACTTTAATAGATCCAAGAAAAGAATTTTGGAAAATGGAGTAGACATAAATACATCCAATAGGATAATACCTAAAGACTTAATAAAGAGTATGGTGCTTAGTCAAGTAGCTACGATTTATGACCCTTTAGGACTTATCATTCCCTTCACTTTGAATGCAAAAGTCTTAATGAGGGAGCTAATTACAATTAGTCGCTCGGAAGGCAATAGATGTGACTGGGACGATCCCATGTCTGACGAAATGAGAGAGAAGTGGAGCAAATTTTTTAATGATATGCGAGAGTTGGAGTTTTTGTCATATGCGAGATGTGTAAAACCCCTAGATGCAAAAGGAGATCCAATGCTAGTTATATTTACAGACGGCAGTTCAGTTGCATATGGAGCATGTGCTTATGTAAGGTGGAGCCTAGAAGGGGATTCTTATGTATCGCAATTGATCCTTGCTAAGAACAGAATTGCTCCCACCAAAAAATTGACAATACCTAGATTAGAGTTATGCGGTGCCGTACTGTCATGTAGATTGAGAGATATAATTGAGAAACAAAGTGATTGGAAATTCAAATCTATTGTACATATTGTTGACTCATCAATTGTAAGAGCACAGATTCAGAAAGAATCTTATGGATTTAATACTTTTGTAGCCAACAGGGTTAATAGTAAGAACAATCCAGTAGATTTTACCACTAGACCATGTCCTCCTAACGTCTTGCATGAAAATTCTGTGTGGCAAAAGGGACCAGCCTTTATGTCGCGCCCATTTGATACTTGGCCTATAAGTCAGTTTTGCAACAATGAAGTTCCTGATAAGGTTGGTATTGTTTTGACTTGTAGACAGAAAAGCTGTGATGAAGAAAAGACTAGTGTGATTAACATGAGTCGGTTTAGCAGTTACACAAAATTACTGCGAGTTACTGCAAGAGTTATTGCAGCAATTAAAGTTAAATCATTAAAGGCTATAGCATGCTTGCCAACTCCTGAATTAATGCATGAAGCAGAAATGTATTTGATACAGACAGAACAAAGCAAGTTACAATCTGCTTGGAGGAAGGCCTACCATCGTTTGGATCCAAGTATAGACAACGGTATCATATTCGTAGGTGTGAGAATTGCAAATTGGTTAAAGGAAAATTGGAACCAAGACAGATTTATTTTGATGCCGTCAAATAGTTACCTTATCAAATTATATGTTCAGCACTTGCATAATAGTGACCACAGCGGAGTCGAAACTACTTTAGCTAAATTACAATGTAAGTACTGGGTTATTAGTGCCAGAAGACTAATAAAGTTTATTAAGAATAAATGTATCCCATGTAAAAGAATAAGTGCTCAAACTGTTGCTCAGAAGATGGGTCAAGTTGCCCAGGAAAGATTACGTCCTACTCCACCTTTCTATCATACTTCACTAGACTTATTGGGCCCTCTTACTATTAGAGATACGGTAAAACATAGAACATATGGAAAAGCTTATGGGGTAATATTCAATTGCCTTGTTTCACGAGCAGTATATGTAGATTTGGCAGAAAGTTATGACACAAAAGGTTTCTTGACAGTTTTCCAGAGATTTATAACAATTAGAGGATATCCTAAGACCATACATTCTGATTTGAGAAGTCAATTAGTTGCTGCTTGCAAGGAACTCAGGTTAGACAAGTCAAAGCTTCAAAAATATGGTGCTAACGGTGGTACTACTTGGATTTTCAATAAGTCTGCTGACGCTCCTTGGCAGAATGGATGTAGCGAAGCACCAATAAAATCTGTTAAACGTGCTGTACTCATTGCTATTGGAGATAGTAAACTGACATTCGGAGAAATGCAAACAGTGCTTTTTGAAGTAGCTGATTTATTGAATTTCCGACCGATCGGCATCAAACCTGGCAGTGGCTGTGAACTTGGATCATATTTATGTCCTAATGACCTGATATTAGGCCGAACAAGTAGTAAAGTTCAAGCAGATATGAAATTTGTAGATCAAAACTATAAGGATAGGTTGGAATTCATGCAACGTATCTTCGACTGTTTTTGGAAAAAGTGGCAGAGACTACTTTCCAACTTTAATGGTAAGGCAAAAATGGCATGTGGACAAAAGGAATGTTAAACCTGGAGATATCGTACTAGTACAAGACAGCAACACCATACGTGGACAATGGAAACTTGCCCAGGTAACATCAGTCCTGTCAAGCAGAGATCACAAGGTTAGAGATGTTACTGTTCGTTACAAAATCCAAAGACCAGGAAGTCTATATAAAGGCCAAGATGATGTGTGTGTAAATAGATCTGTACATAGGTTGGTTGTTCTTCTTCCTATTGAAGAAAAATGCTAATTTGGGTAGGGGGAGTGTTTCGTCTGGGACGATATTTATTTATATACTTATCTATTGTTCATTGTTTAAATGTTATAAATTGTTTTAAAATGCTGTATTTTGATTGTAGAATGTTTAGTATGGTTAAGACTAAAATATTTGTAATTTAAAGGACTGCATTTCTGTGGATTTATTGTTGTGCGCTGCTTTTTACTGCTATCTTTGTTTATGCCTCAAGTTTATTTGAATTACTTAATTATCTCATTATGGTTTGTACTTTCCAAGAATAGTTTTGTGAATTGTAGTTTTTTCACTTAATAATATTTATTTAGGATTTTTTTAGTATTTTGGATTACTTATGTTTCAGGTTGAAACGCATCAATAAAAAGCATTGCAACATCTTTCGTGACTTTCACTGCACATCCAACATATATATATATATATATATATATATATATATATATATATATATATATATATAAGAACTTTCTTTGTTTTGTTCTTAATGATTTTTATAATTAAAATAATGCGCTCTTGTATAAATTTGTTATTTACATAATGTATTGTATATTTTGTCAATTAACTAACTAACTAGAGAGTGGTTATGGCATAAGGTGTTCACTGACTTGCAATACTTGACAAGTTTTCTTGACAAACAATACCACGTGTGTGTAAGGGAGAGAGACAGTCAATTTCTAGAGTTTCTTTTTATTAGTTGAAAATGTTTATTATTATTATTATGCTCTATCACAGTCCTCCAATTCGACTGGCTGGTATTTATAGTGTGGGGTTCCGGGTTGCATCATGCCTCCATAGGAGTCCTTCACTTTTCTTACTATGTGCGCCGTTTCTAGGATCACACTCTTCTGCATGAGTCCCGGAGCTACTTCAGCCTCTAGTTTTTTTAGATTCCTTTTCGGGGATCTTGGGATCGTGCTAGTGCTCCTATGATTATGGGTGCAATTTCCACTGGCATATCCCATATCCTTCTTATTTCTATTTTCAGAGCTTGATACTTATCCATTTTTCCCCCTCTTTCTCTTCAACTCTGGTGTCCCATGGTATTGCGACATCAATGAGTGATACTTTCTTCTTGATTTTGTCAATCAACGTCACGTCTGGTCTATTTGCACGTATCACCCTATCTGTTCTGGTACCATAGTCCCAGAGGATCTTTGCCTGATCGTTTTCTATCACTCCCTGAGGTTGGTGCTCTTACCACTTATTACTGCAAGGTAGCTGATGTTTCTTGCACAGGCTCCAGTGGTGGGCTTTTGCCACTGAATCATGCCTCTTTTGTACTGGTTGTGTGCAAGTGCCAGACATTCGCTTGCTATGTGGTTTATGGTTTCATTTATCGTATTGTACTTCCTACATATGGGAGAGATGTTATTTCCGTCTATCGTTTTTTGAACATATCTGGTTCTTAGGGCCTGATCTTGTGCCGCTGTTATCATTACTTCAGTTTCCTTCTTGAGCTCTCCCCTCTGTAGCCATTGCCATGTGTCTTCGCTGGCTAGTTCTTTAGTCTTTCTCATGTATTGTCCGTGCATTGGTTTGTTGTGCCAGTTCTCTGTTCTGCTTGTCATTCTCCTGTCTCTGTATATTTTTGGGTCTTTGTCTACTTTTATTAGTCCTTCTTCCTATGCACTCTTTAGCCACTCGTCTTCACTGGTTTTCAGATATTGCCCCACTGCTCTGTTCTCGATGTTGACGCAGTCTTCTATACTTAGTAGTCCTCTCCCTCCTTCCTTTCGTGTTATGTATAGTCTGTCCGTATTTGCTCTTGGGTGTAGTGCTTTGTGTATTGTCATATGTTTCCTGGTTTTCTGATTTATACTGCAGAGTTCTGCCTTCGTCCATTCCACTATTCCTGCGCTGTATCTGATTACTGGCACTACCCATGTGTTTATGGCTTTTATCATATTTCTGGCGTTGAGCTTTGACTTGAGTATCGCCTTGAGTCTCTGCATATATTCTTTCCTGATCGTGTCCTTCATCTCTTGGTGTTTCATATCCCCTCCTTCCATTATTCCCAGGTATTTGTATCCAGTCTCATCTATGTGTTGGATGTTGCTCCCATCTGGTAGCTTTATCCCTTCAGTTCCTGTTACTTTGCCTTTTGTATGTTGACTAATGTGCATTTTTCTATTGAATTGAATTTGAATTTATAAAATTTGTGGCAATTTGCCACGCGCCGGAGCCAAAGGCCATTCAGCGCATATATATCAACGGGATATATTTACTAATAGAAGATACACTTATATAATTAAATCAAATGATTAAAATCAAATTCAAATTAAAATACTCATTAAATATCATAAAACAAATGGATTTTCCTTAAGAAATTTAAAAATCTCCTCTGTGGGAGCACCCCTCTCCTAAAAATACTGACAAAGGTTTGTTGGTGAAAAACCAAACCGACGTCTATGATTAAAATAAAGAGGACAGTCAACAAAACTATATGCCTCACTGTAATGCCAACATTACAATTGGAGCATTGAGGAACCTGCCTCTCTGCTCCACTAGTTAAAAAAAGATACCTGTGTGTTAAAAATGTATGCCCTATACGCAGCGTGTTAAAACTATACTAGATCTTCTATCCATCCCAACAGAAGGTGACCAGGATGAACAGAAGGTCTGATCGATTTCAGCTTTAAATTGTTATTTAAGTTGGACCAGTGATTCTGCCACTTAGTCCTACAAAATGATTTAATAAAAAGTTTAAAATCTTCACAGGGAACCCTCACAGAGTGGGAAGCCCGGGAGGAAGCTGCCTGCTTAGCGGCTGTATCAGCCAGCTCATTACCACGAATTCCCACATGCGAGGGAACCCAACAAAACTTCACACTGATGTGTTTTCGAGAATGTAGGAGGACCAGCCAATCCTGCACCTCTTGGACGAGTTGATTAGATGGCGTCAACTTCTGGAGTGCAGCTAGGGAACTCTGGGAATCACAATAAATAATATAAGCGTCCCCAGTGCTACCTGTACTAAAATAAATTCAAAACACTAAAAATAGCAAAAAATCTCTGCATTAAAAATTGAGAATTTAATAGGGAGGCTTTTTGTAATTGTTCTCTCACCGACGATGACAGAAACATCCAACTCCATTTGCTGATTTTGATCCATCTGTATATACAGCATCGAGTTACTATGCTCAGAAACATGGGCCAAGAAGCTACTTTTAAGCTGAACACTTGAGCTGATCTTTTTGTTGTCTCTAACTTGGCAAATATCTAAAGGAGGCCTACACCAAGGAGGGAATTTAGAAAAAGTAGTTTCCAATAACCAGGAGGAATAAGGCCTACCTCTCTCGCACTTATGTTTAATCTAACTTCAAGGGGCTTAGGCAATGTAGGCTTAGTTGGTGCTCTGTCAACAGGATGTTTTATATACTTAAAATTTGGATTAGATTGAGAGGTTAGTGCTCTTGACAAATATCGGAGACCTTGTTCCTCCCTCCGAATGAAAAGAGGAAGAAAACCAGAGTCTACATAAAGGCTCTCAACAGGAGACGTTTTAAAAGCACCTGTACAAATACGTAATGCCATATTGTGTACTACATCCAGCTTACCTAACAAGGTCTTACATGCAGAGCCATAAACCATGATATCCATAATCAATCTTACTCAAGCATAGTGCCTGATAAATTCTTAATAAAGTAGTACGGTCTGCTCCAAAATTCAGGTTACTAACAACTTTAAGAATATTGCACCGCTGTTTAACATTTACTACAGTCTCATTTATATGTTCAGCAAAAGTTAATTTTTTGGTCAAAAATAATTCCTTAAATATTTGACTTTATCTTCATAAAGCAAGATAGAACCTTCTAAAAATAAGGTTGGAATCTCTTCCCTTCTTCGTGTTCTGCAAAAACGTATAGCTTTAGTTTTTTCTGCAGAAAATTTGAAACCTTTACTATTAGCCCAGGAGTAGCAGCATTAATTGCAAACTGAATTTTAGTACAAAGCTTCAAACTGCAGTAGCTCTACTACAGACGATAACAATATCATCCGCGAATGCTTGACCAGTTTACTCCAACAGGGAGATGTTCAAGTAAACCATTAATTGCATATTAAAAAGGTTGGACTAAGCACACTCCCTTGTGGAATGCCTTCTTCCTGAAGATACTCTGATGAGAAGGTAGAGCCAATTCTAACTTTAAGGTACCGGTCAGACAGGAAGTCTTTGGGCAAATTAAACATATTGCCACCAATACGCCATTCAACCAGCTGCATTAAAATACCAACCCCTCCAAGTAGTATCAAATGCTTTTTTCATATCAAAGAACACGGCAATAGTTTTTGATTTTTGGACTGCAAAAGCATTCTGAATCTCACGTGTGAGACATAATAAGGGATCCAGTTGTACTTCTATTCTTGCGAAAGCCAAATTGCCTCTTCGACAACAGGTTCTTTTTTTGTTTCTATAAACCATATCAGACGAAAAATTCACCATTCGTTCATAAATCTTGAAGACACAGCTGGTAAGAGCAATAGGCCTATAACTTTTGGATGACTAGGGTCCTTTCCGGGTTTTTAAAAAGGAACTATAACGAGTTTTTCCAGCACTTATATGAAGTCCCTGAGCACCAGAATTCGTTTAAACATCGACAAAGAATTTTTTTTGACTCCAGAGGTAAGTGAGAAATCATTGTCATAAATAATATCATCTTCTCCAGGTGATGTTGGAGAGGACAAAGATAAGGCATATTCGAATTCGACAATACTAAATGGAAGGTTATATGCTCAGAATTTGAACAAACAGGCGGATTAACTATAGTCATGTTTCTATTGCGAAATTCAGGGAGTAGTGACTGGGGCTTGAATGCTTGAAAAGTGCCGAGCAAAGGCCTCTGCCACCTCTCTTGCAATCCGATATAACTACCAAGTTGATTTTCAAAATAGGTAAAGGAGAAGGGGAAAATTTCCCTAGTAATTTACGGATTCTATCCCAAACCAGAGAAAGTGGCGAGTTTATACTTAGTTCTGATATGTACTTGATGAAGGATTCCCTCATTGCTTTCTTTAAAGACTTGCTTTTGTTTGGGCGAGGTTTCTCTTGTATATATTATTCTATTACTAAGACAGGACGCCTTCGATATCGCTTGTAACTGGCTCTTGCAATTTTCCTACTCAAGGCACATTTACTATTCCACCAAGGTACCAGTGGACGACGGGGTTTCCCTGATGTTTAGGAATTGACATCATTGCCCCTCCAATCATTATACTAGCGAGATACTCGTAGGCAGCTGAGGGGCAAGGAAATTCATTGGCCTTACGATTGACTTTGGTAGATTTTTTCATACAGCTGCCAATCTGCCTCCTTTATCTTCCAATTCTTGGGTAAAGATGGGAGGTAATATTTTGGTACATACTTAAGATGGATGGGATAGTGGTCGCTCCCATAGAGATTTCATCCACTGACCACTTATTAGTCTAATCGTAATGACGACGAACATATTGTAAGATCAATGCTGAACTAGAGTTATGGGCTACATCAAACCTTGTAGGAGAACCGTCGTTCATTAAAACTACATCATTGCAATCTATTAATCTTTCAATTATAAGCCACGGTGATCACACCTACCTTCCCCCCACAAGTATGTTTTGCTTAAAATCCCCCATCAGAATGAAAGGTTGAGGTAGTTGGTCTAAAAGTGATTGCAAATCTTCAACCTCTAATTGTCTTGGATTGCCAGCTCTGTCCACCAATCGAGTTTCTAGGCCAGGTTCTAGATAAAGAGAGACAGAGTGACCCATTTATTGATGAAAAATCTGTGCTGCACAAGCTTGCAGTATGGAGTCTAATTTGATAACTTTTGTGGTAATGACTTGGCCGCAATAATACATGTACCACCATGAGAACGTTCACCTACAGGTGGTGAGATCTGTGAAAAATAAAGTTCTGTCCACAGTTAGGAGAAACATTACCAAGTTTAGTCTCTTGCAAACAAGGGCAGCTAAATTATGCTCCTTGAAAGGACCCGGACCTGTTCTCTGTTTGAATGGAAACCTCTTATGTTCCACTGACATAGAGCCATTATTTACTATTAGATTTTTTTTTTTTTTTTTTTTTTTTTTTTTTTTTTTTTTTTTTTTTTTTTTTTTTTTTACTTTTTGGACTTGGATTGGGCTGGTCTGGAAAGACTTGGTCTTGGTCTTTGTTTCATAGAAGAACTTGGCAGATCCTCAAGAGACCTGCTATTTCCTCTCTTGGGAACCCTACTATGGTGTGGGGATATAGTGGAGATGATGAAGGAGTGCGGGTCTCTTATTTCTAAGAGGCACCGTCTCTGCAGCGTGCACCTGAGCCTTATGAGGTGCACTGATCAAGGTGTCATTCTGGGACATACCCAGATCAGGCAGTGAAGCTGCCTGTGAGGCTTCTACATCAGAAGCCCGAGAGACCTCCCAGAAGCCCAGAGGAGCCATCGGGAGGGGACAAAGGGGCCTTCTTTGATGAAGGCGGAGATGCTGAACGTACTTCTAGCTCAGAAGGGGATAGCTGAAGCTTTGGCTTTGAAGTTGGCATCCTAGTTTGATCATTTTTATTCGATTTTCCAATTTTCACTATATCACTATATTGAGGTCTTGGGAACAAAAGTCTTTTTGCCAGGCCAATCTTAGATGTTCAGCATGAGCTTTCTCTATGGCTGCCACTTCTTTTTTAAATGACTCCACATTCCTTTTTTTTTTTTTTTTTTATGCCTTGCATTAGGTGATTTCCCTTACAATTTATACATAATATTGGATTAGAACATTCGCCTTCATGCTTTTGTAAAGAGCAGGCAGCACATATCTGGTTTCGAGTACACACCTTTGACGAGTGGCCATATCCAAAACATATGAAGCATTGGAGTGGTCTATGCTTAAAAGGTCTAACATGAAATCTCTCCTTGTCAACATATACATAATCAGGAACTTCATCATTAGTGAAAGTGAAAATAATCATTCTTGACCTTGGAACCTTGAAAATCTTCCACACTTTATCATCACACATTTCCAGCAATTCCTCGTCAGACAGTTCATATAGGTCTTGACTAAAAACCACTCCCTTAGCATAACTAAAACTATAGTGTGGTTTGACCTCTTTTATCATATTAGTATTTTTCAGTTTAGAGATCATGTGGCCTTGTCTATAAGACTTTGCATGGACCAAAAAGCTGTTCTTTCCAAATCTAGTAATATCTGAGTTGGTCATTGTTCCTACCAATGTTCTTAAATGTTTCCTGAAGTGGAAAAGATTACAAAAGTCTGATTTTGTTGAAACAATCAGCCACCTGGCAGGTAGAGGTGTCCTCACCTTACATTTCCCATCTGAAGTTTCCTGACTGACTCTAGCTGGATAAAGGAATCTACTTCAATATTCTGGGGCATTTTATGTATTAATACACACTTTAATTTTTCCTTATGTGAACACTTGAAGCATTCATGGCATTCTTATGAGTAGTAAACTCAATCCAAAACCCTCCAATATCAAAATCTTCAGTTTCACAATACTTAATAACTTTAATTTCACCATATCTTCCAAACATTTCCATAAATGCAACACAATTTAAATCTGAGGAGAGAGAATCAACATAAAGGATTCTCTCACCACTCTAGGAATTTTCCATAGCCACCTACCAAGTCTTGCCATGGGTCGTCTTCTGTACAATTGAATTTTCTATAGGATTGTCCTTGTCCGTGCCAGAGGTCGAAGAGGAGGGTAGTGTCAGGAGGTCGCATTGTCCGGGGGAGTTTATCATAGGGTCGTTATTCATTAATCCTTAAGCAAAATTTGAAAAACCTACTGCAATCAGCAGCAGAAAAACCAGGCCCCCCCGCACCAACCCCTCTCTCACCAAAGACACTCAGCAGAGACTGACTCCCATATGTCCACTCCCTACCCTACCCCGAAGGGATAGCTCTACCATAACATGGGTGGCTCAAGTGTAAGCAAAACCCGCTTGATAGGACTGAGGGCATAACTAGTATGCAATCATCCCCATTCATGTTACAATAGAGGGCACACCGGAAAGAATGCCGAGAGTCCTACCGTAGAGTCTATACCTCCCCGGATTCCGCAGGCAAGTCCCCCATAGGTAGTTCCGCCCTGATGGATATTGCTATGAATCATATCAACATCCTCAGGGTCCAAACATACTCGAGAGGCGGACCAAACCTCTACAGTCTCGCCATTTGGATCAGAAAGAGCCAATGCGCAAGAGCCCAGCCCTGCCCAACCCGTAAGTAAGGTTTTAGTGAAGAAGGGGGGTTGTTTGACAGCTAGGTTGAGCAACTGAGTTAAAGATTGTAGAAGAGAGGAAACAATTTAAGTAAGAGGAAAATTGAGACTTTTGGATTCAAACTGGGGAGATATTTCTCCCAGTTCGAAAGCCCATCTTGCCCGCTATGCATTTTCAGCAGTCGCTGAAAATGCATAACTTCGTCAAGGCAGTCTCAAATCAAGAGGGTGCATTTTTCTATTCCAAACTCCATCCTGATGTCCCCAGATACAATCCTTAACGTTTGGATTAGGGTATCTATTTCCTTGATGCTCTTACCATACAGCTTGATGTCGTCCATGAACATCAGATGGTTATTATTATTATTATTATTATTATTATTATTATTATATTATTATTATTATTATTATTAAAAATTCCTCATAGTAGCACGAGTCTTCAAATGGATAAACAATCCCACAGTTATGTAAATGTACATATATTTAAGTTTAAAACACAAAAGATAGCTTTTCGGAATCTGTATACGGTTCCCCTTATCAATCTGACACGTTGATATAACTTTACAGCGAAGTAAACGAAGCAGGAGTCAAAAATTAAGTGACTTGTTATTAAAACAATGGAACCGGCTCGTCCAGTATAAATCAGGCAATGCCGTCGTTTTCTGATGAGAGCCCCGCCAGTCGTCTGGAACGTCGAATTGGTCCTTGGCCGTGCGGTCGTTCTGATGGTCCTCTTCAACAGCATAGGCGCCGGCAGCATCGGTTACTGGAGGTAGCCGAGTTACCTGAACGGGAGAAAGAGAGGCAACCGCAGCATCAGATGTGGCTAAAGAAGACAACACTCTCATAATGTTCTTTATTCTTAAAGCCTTTAATATATTTTCTTGGAATAAGGTTGTTAGTGAATTTATCTTCACTAGAAGGCTATGGAGGGTGCGGCGATAGACAGTGGTTTTTCCATGGAAGGCAATAATCTTTCACACAGGAAGATAAATTCACTAACAACCTTATTTCCAAGAAATATATTAAAGGCTTAAGAATAAAGAACATTATGAGAGTGTTGTCTCTTTAGCCACATCTGATGCTGCGGTTGCCTCTCTTTCTCACGTTCAGGTAACTCGGCTACCTCCAGTAACGATGCTGCCGGCGCCTATGCTGTTGAAGAGGACCATCATGAACGACCGCACTGCCAAGGACCAATTCGACGTTCAGAAAACGACGGCATTGCCTGATTTATACTGGACGACCGGTTCCATTGTTTTAATAACAAGTCACTTAATTTTTTACTCCTGCTTCGTTTACTTCGCTGTAAAGTTATATCAACGTGTCAGATTGATAAGGGGAACCGTACAGATTCCCGAAAGCTATCTTTTCTGTTTTAAACTTAAATATATGTACATTTACATAACTGTGGATTTGTTTCTCCATTATTATTATTATTATTATTATTATTTTTTTTTTTTTTTTTTTTTTTTTTGCTCTATCACAGTCCTCCAATTCGACTGGGTGGTATTTATAGTGTGGGGTTCCGGGTTGCATCCTGCCTCCTTAGGAGTCCATCACTCTTCTTACTATGGTGTCCGTTTCTAGGATCACACTCTTCTGCATGAGTCCTGGAGCTACTTCAGCCTCTAGTTTTTCTAGATTCCTTTTCAGGGATCTTGGGATCGGTGCCTAGTGCTCCTATATTATGGGTACGATTTCCCACTGGCATATCCCATATCCTTCTTATTTCTATTTTCAGATCTTGATACTTATCCATTTTTTCCCTCTCTTTCTCTTCAACTCTGGTGTCCCATGGTATTGCGACATCAATGAGTGATACTTTCTTCTTGACTTTGTCAATCAACGTCACGTCTGGTCTGTTTGCACGTATCACCCTATCCGTTCTGATACCATAGTCCCAGAGGATCTTTGCCTGATCGTTTTTCTATCACTCCCTCAGGTTGGTGCCTCGTACCACTTATTACTGCAAGGTAGCTGATGTTTCTTGCACAGGCTCCAGTGGAGGGCTTTTGCCACTGAATCATGCCTCTTTTTGTACTGGTTCTGTGCAAGTGCCGGGCATTCACTTGCTATGTGGTTTATGGTTTTATTTTTCGTATTGCACTTCCTACATATGGAGAGATGTTATTTCCGTCCATCGTACTTTTGAACATATCTGGTTCTTAGGGCCTGATCTTGTGCCGCTGTTATCATTCCTTCAGTTTCCTTCTTTAGCTCTCCCCTCTGTAGCCATTGCCAATTGTCATCGCTGGCTAGTTCTTTAGTCTGTCTCATGTATTGTCCGTGCATTGGTTTGTTGTGCCAGTCCTCTGTTCTTTCTGTCTTTCTCCTGTCTCTGTATATTTCTGGGTCTTTCGTCTACTTTTATTAGTCCTTCTTCCCATGCACTCTTTAGCCACTCGTCTTCACTGGTTTTTAGATATTGCCCCAGTGCTCTGTTTTCGATGTTAACGCAGTCCTCTATCTTAGTAGTCCTCTTTATTATTATTATTATTATTATTATTATTATTATTATATTATTATTATTATTATTATTATTATTATTAATTATTATTATTATGTTTCATAAATTTTCCGTTAGCTCTACACAATTCTTTCTTTCATGGTTTTTAAATTGACCATTTCTTTTGTAATAACACAAATCAGCAAACAATTATATACAACACAACAGATAAAAGAATTAGCGTTATTAAAAATAATGCAAGTGAAAAGAGAATCCAAGTATGAATAAAACATAAAGAACAACTAACATAAAATTTGGAAAATAATAATAAAACGAATTATATACAGTCCGGAAATGTAATTCTTCTTTAGAGGTACTATTGGGATGTCAGTGGAAAAAGTAATGGGTTCCCTCTGTCACACAAGAAATTTATCTATAAAAGAAACGAAAAGAAAAACATTACTTGTACCTGATTTTTCACGTAATAGGATGGCTAAAAACTAAAAAAGGATTATTGTTCATGTGTTAACTGCCCTAATGAAAGCGACAGAAATTTTATATAGAGTGCAACGGATTTTGTCACGAATCGATTGGAATGAATGACACAGTTGACTAAGGCAAACATTATCAAGCCTCAGAGGCAAGAGCGCGAGTGCGCAAGTTGACCTAGCTGCTGGTCGAGAGTCATGTGATCGTGATTAAAAAAATGCGAACATGTGTGTCTATTCGTTCGCCAAACAAAATGAGACCGCAGGCGAAGAGCGGCTATTCTAAATCAGGAACTTTTTGAGTGATCTTTGAAGGGGGGGGGGGGGGGGTGGGGGGGGGGGGGGGGGGGGGTCCTAGAGATAGCACAGAAGATCCATCCAGAAAGGTAATAGTGATAAAGACTTTGTCAAACAATTGTACCTTTTACAGATGCCCCGAGAGAAGCTGAAGTGCAGTTGAAAACATTTTTCTTTTTCTCTCCATGTCATAATTATTCTATTCCATTTTATTGTGTGCGTATCCATTTTGGTTTCTTTCCTCAGATGGATTCGAATGTCGCTACATAAAACGAAACTTCTGACAGACACTTTTACCTCTTAGAAAATAGAAATAGTGATTGAACTGATGAGTTTTTATGGAATGGTGCCTCTGTCATTTAAGAGTGGAGATGTTGGTGTCCGTCGCTTAGTGGAAGGGGCTGCTAGAGGAAAGAAAGTGGTGAGCTATTGAAGGGAACAAAACTTTCAAAGATGTAGAAAGTTTTGTCAATTTGTTAATAATTGGCCACTTTGTCGACGATTTTAAGATTCGTGTTTCTGGTGATTGTGAGGCCCCTGATGTTGCTCCCACCCCCTTTCTCTTTTTCCCAGGTCCCAGGGACTAATGTTGCAATGTCCTGAAAGTCGTGGCAACCTCGATGGGAGAGTCTTGCTGACCTGGAATTACCTGTACGCCCACGCCCACTTACGCCGTTCCAGTCGTCTCGCCAACAGAAACAATCGACAGGGGTTACTTGACCACAACAATGTTAAAAGAATAATATATTATTTGGAGATTTCATCGATGCTTCCACAACAGTTGTTGGGACTAAGTTGTTAGCTTGGAATTCTTCTATTTTCTTGATATCCGTATAGTTTCTACTTTACAAATAATTCAATGTATGTAATTTATCCCCATAATGAACCAGTCTATAGCTCATTTGTTAGATCTAAATCTATTCAGGGCGGGAATACAAATAGACAATCGGTTTTGTTTGACCTGTTTCGACACTATTTGCCTTCTATTTGCTGCAGCAAGAGATGAGAGTTGCCAAGTAACTATTTCCCATAATAGAAATAATGCTCTACTCTTGCTATAGTAAATCTTGCCACGGGTCTTCACACTTGTATGAAAAGAGGCAAGCCGTAGCGCAAATGCAGTCTTGCAACCACGGGGACAGCTCCATATCCTGCTGACGGAATTACATGAACGATGGACGAACATTTCTTTCTAGTCTGAGTCAGGAATAATACTCGTGGTCTGAGTAACCTTCGTTTCCTTATGGCCATCGCGCAAAACAAAAAACGAACAAGAAATCGGGTTACAAGGGACACTGGACATTACGCAAGGTGCTAACTGTATCTTTTAAAGGCCTTTCATAGAATTTTATGTGGCGCTAGATGGCATTGCGTCATAAAGGATATCACGCACAACCTTAGCCAGGTGTCAGTACTTGAATTTTGCTTCTCTGATCAGAGGTACAGTTAGTATAAAGGGTCGGTCTCTCTCTCCCTCTCTCTCTCCATGGTGGCGGCAGCGAGGGCTGAGGAGGGAGTACATTGAGTGACCTCGAGACCTATGCAATGATCGGTCAAGACATACATGAAAAGCAGGGTTGAACTGTGCATATATAGTTCAATTTACTCGTGCATTCCAATTACGAGTACACTATAATAGTCAAAGTAATACTTTAACTTATGTTTATATTTCCGTATATGTATTCTTATATGTCCACAAATAAAGGTATAAGCTGAGTAAAGGACATCGAGTCGAAAGATCTTGCAGAAACGCCGTTGTTTATCTTTCCTTCGTGGCTTATACCTTTATTTATGGATTTATCACGTTCCAAACTTTCATGATTCAGTTATACTTATAAGTCCACGTCAGGGAGAAACTTAGCAAATGATAATTTATGAAAAAGGTACATTCATAATAACACTTGTATACTTATGAACTTATAAAATACAAACATCTAATTATAAAAAGATACGAAGCGATTGATTTTGCAGTTAGAGGTTGAATGTGGCATCAGGAGGAAAGAAAGACCTTATAAGTGTCTTCTGGAGCCATTCATTCAAAGCGAAAATTTTTCCTAGAAAAACGGTTAAATAGACTTTTGTGGCATTATAAAAAAAAAAAAAATTGTGCCCCCCCCACCCACCCACAGCGAACCAGAAAATCTTATGAGACGGAACCACATTGGAAATGGGCCCCTTCATGGAGAGGAAAAGTTAGTGTGACAAAGGTCAAGTGCTGGAACAAAGGAGGTCATTCAGCGCTCAAAATAATGTTAAAACAATTGTTAGGAGAGGGTCGAAAGTATGATGGGAGGAAGAGAATATGAACGGAGTTATAATAAAAGGTTGCAGCTATGGGCTGAAGAGACATGCAAAGAACCTGAAGTAATGCCTACAGTGCACCTTGTGAGGTGCACTGATGGCACTCCCTCCCTAGGGGCATGTTAACAAGCGAAGAAAGAAGAAGGCAACACCGTAAACCTGAACAAGCCAAACCACAGGCCAAGGTCGGCAGTAGATGCTTTCGCGAGAGGATCTTGGGTCTCGCTCCAAATGGTCTCAATTCTTTGTATTAATTAATCACAGCAATTTTGTGATCTTATATCTTTCCATTTTCATCCACAGAAAATCTAGAGAGGAATGGCGAGGCATAAAGGCAAACCTGATAATTATGTGCATCCTCACCAGGGTTCCTCATCGTATGCAGCGGTTTTTGACGTCATATGACCAGGTTGAAAATTTTTCCTACTGTCAGCTAGGTCGCGAGTGGGCTTGTCATCTCTCTCTCTCTCTCTCTCTCTCTCTCTCCTCTCTTCTCTCTCTCTCTCTCTCTCTTCTTCCAGTAAGTCACAAACTCCGGCTATGTATGTATACAACAGCATCAGTCATTTACATTTTGCCTCAATTTCTTCATCTACTTGGGCTTTACCTTTTCATTCCACTGTTCTGTTTATTGAGAGAGAGAGAGAGAGAGAGAGAGAGAGAGAGAGAGAGAGAGAGAGAGAGAGTTGCCAGCTCAAACTTAGAAGATCTTAGTCAGTTGAAAACTTGTAGCCGTGATGTGCAGAAGTGCGGAGCGGAAGCGTTTCCTTCCATAGGGGTCCCCTCCCTGTTTACAGCCTTAATCTTAGCACAGACATTTATTAACCTCTACAAAAGCGATAAGGATTTTAAGAATGCACGATGACATCGTCTTTTCTGCTAGTGTCACTCCTCTTGCTACCAGCAGCGTCTGGACTGTCTGAGTCCGATTTCACTTCCGAGTCTTCGGCTTGCGCCAGCGACTACTCATGTGAGGCTTCTTCAAATACCTCGGAAAGCAGCGTACCAAAGTGCATCATCTACAGTGATTGTTGTTACGATGCTCCCACTTACGATAGGGCCAAACAGATTCAGAACCTGGGAAAACGTCAGTGCATAGGTGGAACTTACATGTTTAACACCTGCCCTGAAGAGTGGGAGAATACCAACGTAGAATCGTTATGCAGGAACCATTCACCTCTGGATATCGCTGACAGCAGACACCCAGTTCTACATCTGCCAGTTACCAGTAAAATTACGAATTTTACTTATTCCAATTACTACTGCGCTTTGTGTCATTCCGATGCTGTTAATATAAAGGTGTGGAATTCCGAAATGCAGTGTTTCTTCACTAGTAATAACAAAACGTCAGAGGAAAATACTAATAATACTAATATGCTACAAGATTTGTTGAACCTTCGAAAAGACAGAATAACCCTTCGAGAAGGTACAGACGATGAAAAATCGTTAAAGCTCATAAAGTCTAGTCTAAAGTTTAACAAAGAAAGGAAAAAGTGGCTGATAACGAATTCAAACAAAAGTAACATCATCATGGAATGTTCCTTTAATTTAATCCTTAACAAAGTTCGTCCATCAAATAAGTGCAGTTCCTCCATAAGCAGTTGCGCTGCGAACTGGACTAACAAAGAAGTGGAAAATCTTTGTCTCTCCCTTTCAGCTCCTGTTGACTACTACAGCAACTACAAAATAGTTCACAACAGTAGTGGGACCGTGTATGCTAAAACGAACGTTAAACCAATTACATACAGAAATATCTTCTGCGCGGAGTGCAATTACAACCCAATTGAAAGTCCTTGCTTAGTGTTTGATCAGAAGGATACAAGAGACGAATTTGTCCCAATTCCTCCATTAACAGTTCTGCTTCATGTTCCTGAACACATTCACAGGATAAATCTACAGGCAAATGCAAACTGCAAAAATAATGAAACTTTCATTCATTTGCATAATACTAAAGACATTTGCATACTTTGCCAAACTGTAAGGGAGCGAACTTCAAGGTGGTCCAGTTACTCGGGAAAACAACGAGAAAAATGTTTTCGATCAAAACACAACTTTATTATACGAAGATGACACCAACATATCCTGTGACGAGTTTTTTCCATGGAAAGATAGTTTTCTACCAAGCACACGTAATCTGACGACAGAAGGAACCTCTGAGGGTCTCCATAAAAAATATAACAAAAGTAAGGTAGGAATAACTCGTATCAATGAGTGTCTGACAAAGTCACGTTATATTACGATATTGGTCATTTCTCTTGTGTGTCTCACCCTTTCCATCATAAGTATATCACTTCATCTAATGGCGTTCGCGTTCGTGAAAAGTCTGAGAAACCTTCCTGGGATGAACTTAGCCACTCTTTGCTGTTTTCTGCTGATGGGATATATTGCGTTCATCAGCTCAGACAGGGAACCCAAAACGACCCCGTGCTACTTGGTAGCATCCGCTATTTACTTTTGTTTTATTGGGTCCTTTTGCTGGATGAATGTGATAGCTTTTGATACTTGGCTGACTTTCAGAACAGGCACTACAGTTGTCAGGTCGCTGGAGACCTGGAGACTTTACAGAAGATATTCTCTCGTCAGTTGGTCATTGTCGGTCTTTGCTGTGGCTTCGCTGATCGCTGTCGACAACCTTAAGCTACCAGGAATACCCAAGTCTTTGCTACCCAAACTAGGAGAAAATTGGTGTTGGTTTGGAGAAAGGTTATCATTACTACTATTCTTCGTCGCGCCTATGATGGCATCTAGCATTTTCACATTAGTCTTTTTCATCAAGACGTCACGTCTCATATCTAGAGATCATCAAGAACTAAGCAGGATTCCGGGAATCCAAAGAAACAGGAACTTATTTAAAACTTACAGAAGGCTCGCAGTTTCAATGGGGCTTACTTGGGTGACTGCTGTGGTGGCTAGTTTTGTGGAAATCCCATTTGTGTGGTATATTTTTACATTTTTGAATGGTTTGCAAGGAGTTTTCATTTTCGCCACATTCACCTGCCAAAAAAGAGTGTGGGAGAATATCGTGAAGGTTTGGAAACGAAAGAATACTGACGTAGATCACGGAGGAACCTGGCCTAGAAGAAATACTTCCTTAAGCAGGCATCAACAAAGGCGCTTGGAACTACTGCACGTTTCTACATCCTATGATCTGGCACACCCTCCAGCTCCAGTGACTGGAGTCCATCCACAGCAGCAGTTGACACCAAGCAAGAAACTTCATGCAAATACAATATATTATTTTCATGGTACGTGGAAAAAATGTTGAACTATATATATATATATATATTATATATATATATAATATATATATATATATATATATATATATATAAACATGTACATGTAGATACCTGCACACACACACACACATATATATATATATATATGTGTGTGTGCGCGTTGGAATCAGTGGATATATGATGTGTACGTATAAGCAGATGTATCATAGTGGAAAAATGAAATACAGGCTATAAATCCTGACTGTTTGGGTTTTTTTTGTTGTTGTAAGACATCCTAAATAGGAATGATACAAAGCAATACAAATTTATGTTACGTAGGGTGGGGTAAAGGTACAATCAGACATAGAGACAGCTGAAAAAAGGTATCTGCGTGCGCACACACAATATATATATACTCATATACATACATACATACATATATATATATATATATATATATATCTATATATATATATATATCATCATATATATATATATATATATATATATATATATATATATATTCTTATAATGTAAGTTTTGTAATGCAATTATAATTTTGGTAATATGATTAATTCACCTCAGAACCTGTGTATCATGTTGTGAAATGTATGTTTTTGTGTTCAGATTCCCACATATAAAGATAACATGTTAAGTAGTGTAACTTTTCATTTTTAAACATACATAAGGCGGAGAGAGGAAAAAGTAACGTAAGACAGAGAGAGGGAGTGGGAGCTAATAAACCTCTGGAGAGGGTTGTTATTTACATCTTGAGAATGCCTTAGATAAGCTTATTTTTTTATCGTTCCAAGTGGTCCTGTAACGAAACAAGGGGGCCTTGTTCATAGACATACGCGAACGCAGCCAAAGATGCCCCTACTCGATATCCCTATAGAGATTACATAATATGTTTTCGTCTCGGACTTGTACACTCACCCACCTCCATTCACCCTGATACGCATATTTACGCATATAAAACTATTCATTCGCTTTTGAGACGTAGCTGCGTGCATCGCTCTCAAATATCTCTCGCTCGCTCATTCGCAAGACTGTTTCATTAACTTAATGTAACTCACATTTATATATGAGCTGGTCACTCAGTAATGTATGCGTTGTTTGTGGAATCTGAGCATAGTGTTATTAATATTATTTTTGTGAAGATGCCCACAAAAGTGTTGAAGATGTTGAAGATTGTAACAGGCCTTTATTTTTGAGTGAGAAGTTGCAACTGCGTATGAAGGTATTTTACAAATATTTTGAAGTGGACTTCAAGGTTTTATTTTACAGTGTTTGGATAAAATTATAATTTATTATACATTTTTCTTTTGCTTTGTTTTTTTGACATGTCCATTTTATACGCTTAATGTTTGTACTTTCAATGCTATAATTAATTTCATATTATGCATTATGTTTATTTCATTGTCTTTATTTTGTTCAATTAGTTTGAATAATTTTTTATTGCATAACTGTTGGAATCTAACACTTGTGAATTAATTTGAATTTAATTAAATTTCATTTAAAATTTAATTATTGCTTTATAATTTAATTTAATTAATTTTCTTGATAAATTTTGATTTAATTTTCCTTAATAATTAATTCAAGAATTAATTAAACTTTTGTTTTCAAGTAATAACAATTTCCCTGAGATTATGAATTTCACTTATAAATTTTGAATTTAGAAATAAACTTTTGTATTTAAAATTTATATGAACATTTTATTACACCACCGGTATTATATTTTATTTTCGTTAGGTAGAAATATAGAGTGGTAATTGTGCCGTTTCCCTCAAATGAATCAGAATCAGGGAAATACTTAGATTTGAAATTGCAGGAGTGATGCCCTTTGAATAAGATTACCTCACATCTATTTTAATGAACTTAGACTGATTGTTTTCTTGACTGTTCAGTTCTACAAGGGATCACTGTTACCTTTAGAGTATTCAGTCGTTTAGTATTTGTGATGAAGGATCAGGTGTCTGGCTGTAGTGAGGTAAGAAATAACCAAGTACTTGATCAAACTGCGCCCAGGTACAAAGGGTGTCCCAGACCCAGGAATAAAAGGGTATATTGCGCTAACAATTACAAATGTAAGTGTAATAACCAGATACTTGACAATTTGGGTTAACAAATATTAAGTGTATTAGGTGTCCAGACCCAGATCTTTGGCTACTTCCCCCAAGTATTAACGGTGTCCAGATCCAGATAATCTTTGGCCACTTCGTCACAATATATATATATATATATAATGTAGGTAGGAGCAGACACTCAAACAACAGGCAAATTGGCATAACGGAAAGGCAATGTTTTTTTTCTTTTATCCTTTTAATAAGCGACGTTTCGTATCTCTTGATACATCTTCCAGACTGAAAAAGCAATGAGCATAAACAGTAATTGTGTACAAACAGTAAGCGGTATACACATTATATACTTGTTAACACTATGTTAAAAGACAATAAAAAAGAAGAGGCAACTATTTAAATAAATTATATATATATATATATATATATATATATATATATATATATATATATATATATATATATATGTATATTCATTAATAATACAGATAAATTACATATCTGTAAATAGAACCAACGACCTAAGGGGTCATTGGTGAATTAGTAGCGTCCTACGTGACCATGTGAAACTGGACCACGCTGTGCAATGCTTGCAGTAGCCTGGTTTGCATTTGGACATATCATCATTTCCGTAGTTTGTAAACAGCTCACAACACCTTCCATGGGAAGCGGTTGACCTGTTAACCCGCAGCGGAAACTCATGACTTCCGAGCCGGCAGACTACGTATTCATTTTATATGTAAATCGCTGAGATAGCTAGTGTTCCGCTATCGACACGATGCTCATATATTGTTAGTTCTCTTCTAGTTACTCAATGGATCGGTTGTCTGACCAAACCATCTCTCTACTCCAGAGATGGAGCTAAGAAATAAAGCTGTTAAGTTTAAACATCATCCGTTTGAGTCATCTCCCTTATTCTAAAGAAGAACCAACTAGATATCTGTAGACGAGAAGAGAAGTAGAACACACAATGCTTACGAATAACAGTCGTAAGAAAAGACATACAATCTGTCGCTGTCTAACACCATTATACTAAGTGGACAAGCGGGAGATAAGAAAATGGTGGCAGCTCAAATCTACATATACAAGAACCATATACGTCTACCAAAAAAATATATCATCGAATCCCAGCTATAAATTAATAATAAACTGTGGAAACAGGATCTTCAATCAACATGCAACTGTAAACATCCTATGAATACGAAGATATGTCCTTCATCGAGACGAAGTCGAGCATCAACATCGACGTTTAAGTGAACATATCTCCAAGAATCAAAACCGGACGCGAAGCAGCATCGGACATCAACGGGAAGGAAGAAACCATCATAGAAAACAATGCGCGATCACAAGCAAGGACGTAGAGATTAGGTCAAGAGGAAGCAACGCTAAGAGATGAGAGATAGAAGGCTGTGACGGTCCATCACGACATCGACGGCTTCCTGCGACGTGAGAGAGAGAGAGAGGCTGTGACGTCATCGGAACGTCAACATTCTTTCCGCATATATACCAAAGCTAAGTACATTCTTTATCCATTCAGGTTTTTTCAGTGAAGTGTTGTACATCAAGAGTCGTTCGTACAGTATTCCTGGGGTGAGTTATCCAATCTTAATCTGAATTCATTACAGGAATCAATCTTCAACTACGAGTTCTCGCCCGCAGATTCCTTTTTTTCTCGTTGTTGCTAATCGCTTTTTCTTCCAGGAGTTCTCCGGAAAATATCTTTATCAAATTATCTGTATTAATATTATCTTTTTTGGGGATCCTATTATTGCAACACATTTTATTTTATATTGCATATGCGTTTACGTAGTGGTCGTGTGTACTCTTATAGATATTTTGAAAGGATCGCAAGAAATCGTAGTGATAAGAAAAAAGTAAAACTTAACATGGCAACTACTGTGGCTGGTTCTTCCACACCGGGTAACCCCAATGTAGTCACACTCGTCAGTGCTAGGTCAGCAATAGTCCCTTTTCAAGGTCGGGTCAATGGGTTCCTGCCTCAAAACGTTGAGTCATGGATCTCATCTGTAGACGCTCATTTAAATGCAAAATGCATCACAGACCCATCTGTACAATTACAGGAAGCCAAAAGCTTCATAGACTTTGCTAAAGGAGACGCAAGTGCATATCTGAGGGGAGTCTCTTTCCAAGAGGCGGTTACATGGGACGATTTCAAAGTTAGGTTACGTGCTGTATATGGCGGTGAAGAGGCTTTAGACGTAGTGCTGGCTTTAAGGAACATCCTTAACCAAGCCTCTATGACTCAGCTTAATGTTGTAGAACGGGCGGCGGTAATCGCCGACCAGCTAAATGAATATCAAGTTAATTTAAGTAACTCCGCATGGGTTACAAGATCCAGTATCGCCGTGAAAGATTTCATACGTTTGATTTATCTCACGTGTATGACAGTCATGTTGCCTGAAGCTTTAGTGCGGTGTTTTGACATAAAGCTACAGCCCAACAGTACGGAACTAGATGTGTATAAACAGATCAAAAAACACATGTCTAAATGTACTGACCTTGATCCCTTGTTTACTCAAGTTTTTGCAAAAAATGAGGATAAGCCACAACAAGTAAACGTGGTCAATAATAATCAAGCTGCAGGGATGATTTGTTATAACTGTAAAAGACCAGGTCACATGATTTCAGACTGTCGGACGCGTTTTTGTACAATTCATAACAGTTCCACTCATTCATATAATCGGTGCTTCTCGCGGAATCAACAGCAGAATCCCAAAAACACGCAAACAGTTGCCAATGCAAACAAAAAGAAGAATCCTCAGTACTTTAAAAAGAAGCAGGCGAACAGTAATGCTGTTCAACAGCAGAAACAAACAAATCGTGCTTCAAGTAACTCTGTTCCTGGGCCGTCTAGCCAGAACCTCGCAAGGTCAGACGAATTTTTTCAAGAGTGTGCAAAGCAAAGCACATACACGTAGTAAGCTCCAGGGGGGGAGAGGACGATGTTGGGTCCATTCATATCAACATCTTTTGTATCAAATAACCAATTTATTCATTTACCAGATCATTGTGAGGCAATCGATTTTCCTATGAAATACACGGCCGAATCCAAAAAATGAGTGCAGGTTCCCGTAGATTTGCAACAAATTCACGCAATAATAAGTCAAGATGAGTTACGCCAACCTTACATGCAGTAAATTTAGATCATAAGTCATTTACATTATTCTTTGATTCTGGTAGTCCACGTAATATCATGGATTTGCGGACTCACCATTTATTGTTTTCAAACCCTATAGAGAAAGTCCAGAGTAAGGCTCTCGGGTATAGGAAATAATTAATTAAATGTGGTAGGAGTACTCATGTTCAGTACAAGGTCGGTAAGCGCACGTTTTCCGATACCTTTATCGTTGTACAAAACATTGATATGTATCCCGCTGTAATTATAGGATACCCGTCTATGGGCACTCAAAACATTACCTTAGCCCCTGCAAAACACGGCGTGTATATCAAAGGAAAATTCTATAAGTCTTCTAACACCTTAAAATTAGTTTTAGATAACAAGGAGACAACCAATAGAATAGTAACGTACGTTGAAGAACCAATCACTTGTCTCATGACTCAAAAAATAATCCATGCGACCCAACAGAATTCTCGCTCACCTGTAATATCAGCTTGCACGCAAACTCTCGAGCCGAACGTAACTTCGAACATATTAGTGCGTGTAAAGAAAACCTTGCCGGGATCTGAAATGTTAATCCTTTCCGCACTCTGAAAACTCACGGATTTCTCCCCCCCCCGTCACACAAGCCATTTATACAGTTGGCTCACAACAACAATGTAACATCGAAGTCTGTAATCATTTGAATACCACTTTAGTAATTCACAAAAATCAACATATCTTGGATGTGGAAGTTTATAAACATCGCATTCTTACCGTAGCCGAGATCAATCACGCTCAATCAGTTGCGGATGAATCCCTTTTGCAATCTATAAAAAATAAAATCAATAAAGACATTCAAGAAGAAGAAATTCAGCAGAAATTTCTTGATCTTTTAACTAAATATCATTATGTTTTTCCACTACGGATGGATCCTTAGGAAAAATGGATGTCATAGAACACCAAATAAGGTTAAAAGACAAAGCAGAAAGTTATCTATGTAACCTTCCTACAGACTCCCTATGAAATTCCAGAATGAGATAAATGAGGAAGTAGGTAAAATGCTACAGGAAGGAGTCATTAGGAAATCAAACAGCACTTATAATTTTCCGTTAATAGTTGTACCGAAAAAAGATTGAACTTGGCGTATCTGCGTAGACTTCCGTCGCTTAAATGAGGAAACGATCCCTGACTGATTCCCAGTGCCATGTACTGACGATATTCTATCTTTACTAGGTCAGAACAAATATTTTACCAGTCTGGACTTACTCAAGGGTTTCCACCAGATACCGTTGGAAAAGGAGAGTATCCCATACACTGCCTTCAGCACAGCCAGGGGACATTATGAATTTTTGTGTATGCCTTTTGGTTTACGTTGTGCTCCCATAACTTTTACTAGAATGATCAACATCGTGTTCGGAGACTTGTTAGGGGATATCCTACATGCCTATATGGACGACCTTGTAATCTTTTCTAATACCTTAGAAGAACATCTACGTAAATTAGAGCTAGTGCTACAAAGACTAAGGCAGCATAACCTAAGGGTAAAGATAAGTAAGTGTGAATTTTTCAAAACAGAACTAGTCTATTTAGGTTTCACGGTGTCTAGTCAAGGTCTTAAAGTAGTCCACGATAAGGTATCGGCTATCCGTAACTTTCCGATACCTACTAACGTCAAGGGAATACAGCAATTTCTAGGATGTAGTGGGTACTATAGGCGTTTTATACGCAACTACTCAATCATAGCTGCTCCCCTAACCGATCTTATAAAGAAGGGCGTAGATTTCATATGGTCTGAGAAACATCAACAGGCGTTTGATACATTGAAAGATGAACTGTGTAGTTCCCCTATCTTAAAATTTCCTGACTTCGGTAAGGAATTCTTTATTGCAACAGACGCCTCAGACCTAGGAGTAGGTGGGGTATTGCTTCAGCAATATGACAAACAGTTTTTCCCTATAGCTTTTTATTCACGTAAACTGAGACCTTCCGAAAGTAAATATGCAGTAATAGACAAGGAAGGGCTCGCTATTGTTATTCGCTAGTGCATTTTAAGTTCATAATATACGGTTATCTCGTCAAGGTTCTCACTGATCATAAGCCCCTAACCGACTTCTTTAAAGGCTTTAGTCACAGCCCCAAACGAACTCGGTGGCGTATGATCATCCAGGACTTTGGCGCGAGGATCGGCTATTTACCTGGGAAAGCAAATATCATTGCTGACGCATTATCACGCAACCCCGCGTCATCTTGTACGGAACCATTAGCTGAATTAATAGATATATCAACATCCATGCCTATTGTTAAAACTATATCTGAACAGGAAGATCTGGGCTGGAGTGCTGAACTATTACAGACGGAACAAAGAAAAGATCAGCAATTAGAAAAAATCATAAACGCTTTAAACGGAAATCCTAAGGAAAAGGAATATATAAAGTATAAGCAGCAGAATTATATAATCAAGGATAATATCCTGTGTAGATCCGTGACGAGGAAAACCCGCAACACACCACAGCTGAATAGCGACCAGGTGGTGGTACCGATCTCACTTATACCCACTGTCTTAAATTGGTTGCATGCAAATCCATTGCATGGTCACCCGGGTTTCTCCATCATGTCACAGAAAGCCAAATCCTTATTTTATTGGCATACGGTGCTTACAGATATAAAAAAGCACATAGCTAATTGTTGCACTTGTCAAGAACACAAGGGTCACACGAAGACTGTCAGCCTAGGGGCTTATCCCGTGCCCAATCAACCCTTTGAAAGAGTACACTTAGATTTATTAACAGGGTTTTACGGTTCAGACAGAGGAAATAAGCACCTCTTAGTAATCATAGATGCCTTGACTCGATATACCGAACTGATAGCGCTTTAAAACTAAAACCACAGTCGAGTGCTCTAGGAAGTTTTACGAGTGCTACATTTGTAAACATGGAATTCCACACATGAATATCCGACTGACTCTGGCGGAGAATTCAATAATCACTTCCTTAACTCATTGTGTGAATTCCTTTGCATAAAGAAAATCAATACCATGATCTACCACCCAGAGTCTAACAGGCTAGTGGAAAGAGCAAATCGTAAGGTTTTAAACATTTTAAGGGTCACTTTAGGGGGGATGGACCCCAACTGGGACATTGCCATACCTGCGGTACTATGCACTCTTAATCACTCATATCATGTATCTATTAAAATGTCGCCGAACGAGGCACTGTACGGTACCCCAACTAGAACGCCTTTCCATGTATTAACGCCTACAACCAATTTATCAAATCCTCTAAAGGATGTTATGGATGCAAGCATAAGTCGATATAATATACTTCGTAAGAATCTAGAAGAATCACAAATCATAATGAAAAGAAATCATGATAAAATAGCTAAGCCAACTAAAACATATGCCGTGGGCGATAAGGTATACATACAAGTATACATATGCAAAGGAATAAACTACAAACTGACACCTAAGTTTGAAGACCCGTTTAACATTTTAGAAATATTAACGGCCAATAGATCTAGGGTTCAAAATGTATCCCAACCCACTGATATGAGAATCGTTCCATTGGTACATATCAGAAATTAAAAAGAAGGGTAGATGGAAGTGGGGGAAATTTTTGTATCTATGAAACTTGTATAATAACTTATATATATATATATATATAGTATATATATATATATATATATATATATATATATATATATATATATATATATACTTAGATATATATATCTATATCTATATATATATATATATATATATATATATATATATATATATATATATATATATATATATATATATATATATATATATATATATATATATAATATATATCTATATTATCATATATATCATATATATATATATATATATATATATATATAGATATATATATCTATATATATATATATATATATATATATATATATATATATATATATATATATATATATATATATATTATTTGTTATGTAACATTTTTCTTTAACATGAGTTATTACATATATTTTACTCATTGCAGGTTTCCAAAATGAATCTGTTATTGTTAGGAGTGATATTGTTCGTTCGGACATCTTTGTCGTGTGGGAAGAGCGCTAAAACAAAAAAATTAGATTTTACTCATGGCACTATTGTAGAAAGAACAGAAGACGTTTTCATTACCGCAAGCAATATAGTCATAGAAGTTGATATGCAGGCGATCTTTCTTCCTGAGGATGACGTCATAAGAGAATTGAGTTTTTGCAACATAAAACTGAATTAGCTTTGTCCGAACTGCGTAGCCAGTTATCCTCAATCAATCAAATAATGAGTTTGGTGAACGAACATTTCTAGTAATATCGATCAGATTTATGGAAGTACAACACTTGCTGGCTACGTTAGCTTATTTATAGTTCGAGAAAATAGATCATATCCGTACCAAATATCACCATTTTATTGAGAAATCAAAGGACTATGTAGAAGCTATTACGCTAGCAACAAAGGGTGTTTTATCCCCTCATCTTATGCCTATTAAAGATCTGACTTTAACTTTGGAGAACGGACGGGAGAAACTAGGTTATATTCCTTTGTTAGACACCCATAAGATAGAGTTTTATTATAGCTTAATATCGGTAAGCGTTGAAAATTACAGGATCATGATTACCATTCCCTTTGATTCTTCTGATGCCTGGCAAGCATACAAAATAGCACCGTTCCCAACTTTCATGACGAATAACTCAAGTCCAGTAATATCCAATTTGACGGGACACGTATTGATTTCCCCTGATAGGGAATCATATACAGTCATTAAAGACTTAGATAAATTCACTCACTGTTCAGAAGCCATGAATAATAAAGTTTGTACAGCTGACTCTTTTGAATTCCATCCTATATCAATGGATTCATGTGAGTTAGGCATAGTGCTAAACGGTTCTCTCTCCCATACACACGAAGGTTGTCAGAAAAAACTTTATCCTTTTGACGGTAATAAGTTCAATTACAGACTGAACAACGCTCATGGATCCGATACGACAAGGAAGGCTTTGAAGTGGCATGTCCAGACGGGACCACGGCCCACTCCCAGGTCTTTGTCGCAGCCGACAGATGTACCGGGACGTCTACGAACTACACGGTTTGTGGGGTTAACACTATAATCCGTGAACATGCATTTTTTGCCAACTTTACGTGGGCGACTACAGTTATCCCATCACTACCTCTCCCATACAACGCGAAGGTGGCTCATCGTTTGACGCAATTGGCTGAGATGGACCACACGTCACCGACTTATGCAGGAGGAGAAAATCTTCGTTTCTACGTGCTGCTAGCCGTGTTTTGTGTTACGGTAATGATTATTATCGCCGTTAACATCTTTGCTTGGCGTAGATTGAGGCGAACACAGATGGATCTTCAAAGGAACGTTCTGCCGCGTCCAGACGACACTCCTGTTGCGTTAAAAGTTTACTTTCAGAGCCATCTGAAACTGGCCATTTCACCTGACTCCGAGGAAAATTGTCTGAAATTGTGTTATGTGTGAAAAGCGGTCTGTATGTTGGCAATATGTAGGACAAGAGACTCCAAGCCTTTGCATTTATATTTATTTTTTTAAACAGTTAAAAGTATCTTTCGGGCACCTAATAAAATATTGAAGCCCTATATATTAATCTGTTGGTGCGTGTACGTACCAGGAATCTATATCTTGTGCACAATCATATGTTATCTTTATATCTTTACAAAGAGTAACAAATACTCTTGAACAGTTATCCATGATCATGGTATGTATCTTTACAGGGTAACAACTATTCTTAATCGGGTTACCTATTACTATAATCTTCATGTATACATGTTAACCTTTTAATTTTTTGGGTACCTAATAATCATTATTTACATTATACCATATATATATCAAACATGGATCTATATTTTCCATGCATTTTTCTTTATTTATGAATATGTCCAAAAAGTGTATGAAAAAAACCTTTTATGCACTTAATCACTTGTTTATTATTATGACTAAATATATGTTACGGGCACACTCCTAATAAAACCATGTTTAACGCAACTTTTGTTATTCAAGGCTTGAATGGTAGCTGTCCGAGCCTAATGTAATAATTACATTAATAATACAGATAAATTACATATCTGTAAATAGAACCCACGACCTAAGGGGTCATTGGTGAATTAGGAGCGTCCTACGTGCTTGCAGTAGCCTGGTTTGCATTTGGACATATCATCATTTCCGTAGTTTGTAAACAGCTCACAACACCTTCCATGGGAAGCGGTTGACCTGTTAACCCGCAGCGGAAACTCATGACTTCCGAGCCGGCGGACTACGTATTCATTTTATATGTAAATCGCTGAGATAGCTAGTGTTCCGCTATCGACACGATGCTCATATATTGTTAGTTCTCTTCTAGTTACTCAACGGATCGGTTGTCTGACCAAACCATCTCTCTACTCCAGTGATGGAGCTAAGAAATAAAGCTGTTAAGTTTAAACATCATCCGTTTGAGTCATCTCCCTTATTCTAAAGAAGAACCAACTAGATATCTGTAGACGAGAAGAGAAGTAGAACCCACAATGCTTACGAATAACAGTCGTAAGAAAAGACATACAATCTGTCGCTGTCT
The DNA here is from genome assembly GCF_015104395.2 of Macrobrachium nipponense. Classification (NCBI taxonomy): domain Eukaryota; kingdom Metazoa; phylum Arthropoda; class Malacostraca; order Decapoda; family Palaemonidae; genus Macrobrachium; species Macrobrachium nipponense. The sequence goes on along the minus strand of NC_087215.1, from coordinate 25,196,916 downwards.
AACACCATATACTAAGTGGACAAGCGGGAGATAATATATATATATATATTATATATATATATATATATATATTATATATAGTCTATATATTATATATATATATATATATATATATATATATATATGTATATATATATATATATATACACACACACACACACACACACACACATATATATATATATATATATATATATATATATATATATATATATATATATATATATATATAAGATAGAGAGAGAGAGAGAGAGAGAGGCCAGGGCCTACACAAAAAGAAAAAGACACCTACCCACACCGGTAGTGTAATGCATACTGACAGAAAAAACCAATGCAAGTGCCCCGTAGGGGTGTAGTGTCTTCAGTGCACCTCATGCAGTGTACTGTAGGCATTACTTAAGGTTCTCTGAAGCGTCCCATCGGCCCCTAGCTGCGACCCATTCATTCCTTATTCTGTACCTCTGTTCATATTCTCTTTCTTCCATCTTACTTTCCACCCTCTCCTGACAATTGTTTCATAGTGCAACTGCTTTGAGGGTTTCCTCCTGTTACACATTTAAAATCTTTCGACTTCAAATTCCCTTTCAGCGCTGAATGCCCTCATATGTCCCAGCGTTTGGTCGTAGGCCAAAATTCTATGTATTAAATCCAATTCCAAGCGCCTCACTGGCGTGGTTGGTATGGTCTTTACCTGCCACCTCGGTGGCCGCGAGTTCGATTCTCGACCATTCCATTGAGGGGTCAGAGATGTGTATTTCTGGTGATAGAAGTTCACTCTCGACGTGGTTCGGAAGTCACGTAAAGCCGTTGTCCCGTTGCTGAATAACCACTGGTTCAATGCAACGTAAAAACGCCATACAACCAAATGAATCCAATTTCAAAGCAAGGGGGGTGGGGGGAGAGGGGTGAATATAAACAATGAGGTTCCAGCAGGTACTTTGAGCGATGAACAACTGGGTAGAAATTGATTGGTGATTAAGGGTAGGGGCAGTTAATTTGATTATAATAGATTCGAGTGTGGTTAACTCTTCTGCATATCGGGTTCTCCCTGTGAGTCTTACAAATTTTGCTGTGATTTCTTACATTGGACTGCTCAGGATTAGATAATCGACAGCCCGTTCTAAAACTAGTAACTCCCTGATGAGAGAGGACTTTTTGCAGCCTCCTGGTACATCCGATATAATCCCAAGAACACATTTAGGACAACATATGTTTGTAAATAACGACGGAAGTAAACAGGGGGCTAATCCTGTCCTTGACATGGAAAAGAGAACCAAGGGGTCGTGGGTTTATTGGGATTAACTCAAGATTAAGAGCGTTCAATTGTCCGTTGAATAGCCTGATATATTTTTTCCGACATCTATTTTCATGTAAAAAACTAAATCGTGCATACAAACATAACTTGAGGGCACTATGGACTAAACGGTAGGGGGGGGGGGGGTTAAGTTTCAAATGAAGCAATTTGTTGAGAGCTCTATGGAAAATCGCTGGTGGGTAATAATTATTCTTAAAATAATCAGCGAGGATAATCACTTCAGCATGAAACGAGGACCAGTTCGAGGTCAGGTTAATGGCTCTGTGAAGTAGTGGACAAGGAATTCATTTTAGAATTGTAAAAACACGAAATATAAAAATTCGTGCCAAGGCCAGTAAAAGTGGTCTTCCTATAAGTACCTGTATGGAAGCCAATTTCACCCTTAGTTACCTTTATATCAAGGAAGGTGAGAGAAAAATGGGTTTCAAGTTCAATAGTAAATTTAATGTTCTGGTATTGTGCATTTAAATGTTCCTAAAACGATTCAGCATGGTAGTCATATCTTAAGGGGGCAAAAGCATCATCAATGTACCATTTATATTTTTTAATATTTTTTATTTTGTAAATTTCATAATTCTTGAGTCTTTGTAACATTTTTATATATTACAATTGCGTTTTTCAGCTTTGAAAAAGAGGCTGTGTCCTCGAAACGTCAGCATCTATAATAAACGGACAAATACTATTTCATGACGTCTCCTTCAGCTCCTTGTTTTATGTTGGTTGGTAGCAACGCTTCCCATGTCCATATGTATATATTTATATGATATATTAGATTATATTATATGATATTCTATATATATATATATAATATATATATATATATATATTATATATACTATATATAGGACTGGTAAAAATATAAATATATATATTTTATATATATATATTATATATATATATATATATCATTATATATCGATATATATATATATGTGACTGGTAAAATATATATATATATATATATATATATATATATATATATATATATATATATATATATATATATATATATATGACTGGTAAAAAGGTTCTTTTCCAACAGAATGCCATTTAATAAAAGGAGCCCATAAAAACGCCAAAATAGAGAGAAAATACTATATTTCAAAGACTACTGTCTCTCTCTTCGGGAAGAGGAATGAGAAAAGTTACAGAAAAGTCCTTTTTTAGCCAATCTGTGCATGGAAATCTTTGAAACTACAGTAATAAATGCAATAAAACCTAAAAACATGCGGTGGATGAGAAATGTAGATGATATTCTAACATTTTGGGATAACAGATGGGGCAATTTCAATTAATTCATTTCAAAATTAAACACATTAGTGCCCAGCATCAAATTTAAAGTTGATTGGAAAACAGACAACAAATTTTCTTTTCTTGACGATGTTTTGATAATTAGAGACACGACAGAATACAAATTTACCATATACAGAAAACCAACGTTCTCACTTCCATACATTCACTACTTTAGTACTGGTAATTCCGTTGTGGACCTCTTCTTGGAGCGTTTATTAATAAACGCTCCCAGAAAAGGTCCATTGGAGGACGAAATTGTTGGGCATTTTCTGACACATACCTTTTTCATTTTCCTATGTGGAATACAATGGAATTCACTACTTTAGCTATTCTTAAGGGCCTTACAAATTTGTTCCCTAGATTTCCTGGAAAAAGAATTTGAACTGATTCGTAAGCAGCTTTCGCCTTAAAGGTATCCTGACCATATAACTGAGAAAGCAATTCACAAAGCAAACGTAATTTTCTACCGACCCCCTCAAGACAAGACCAGAGAGACACCCAACAATAAAATAAAAATTCCACACCTGGACAGGATAAGAGGTCCAAAAAAAGACATCCCCCCAAGGACATAGGCGTTTACGAAATCCCATGCATGGACTGTGACCAATCTTACATCGGTTTTACAGGAAAATCACTTCCCCAGAGATTAATACAACATAAACGGTCAGTTGGGTATGGAACAGAACTCAGCTACTTTCATAATTACAGAATAAACTGGAATTTGTCACGTATAATTTATAGCAGCAACAGTCGGTACAAGAGTCAGATGATAGAATCGGCCTTAATTAAACAAACAGGTAATGAACATCTCAAAGGGCGCATGTGATTCAGATGTCTTTTATACAGTTTTCTTCAACCAACGCTTAAGAGGATTAAAGAAGGATTATCAGTGGGAGTGACCTAAATTGGCTTAACTGTGGGTGGATCTCTTGGTATAAATACCACCTTTTCTGTAACTTTTGTCATTCATTACCTGAAAAGAGAGACAGCAGTCTCTGAAAAATAGATTTTCTCTCTATATTTTGGCGTTTTTAAGGGCTAATTTTTATTATATATATATATATATATATATATATATATATATATATATATATATATATATATATATATATATATGTATGTATGTATATATATCACATAATTTATAATCCAGCACACTAACAAACTGCCTGAACATTGCAGGAAACGATGAGGCATCGGAGAAAAAGTGACGAAGATTGAGGCCAGATTGCAACCGTTGCGTTAGTGCAGACATTCACTATACCTAACAAGACATGGTGCAGTTGTATTGGAAACAACTTTCGCATGTAGAAGAAGAAGAAGAAGAAGAAGAAGAAGAAGAAGAAGACGAAGAAGAAGAAGAAGACGACGATGATGATGATGAAAAGATCGTCGACAACACAATTGATTGTCGGCTGTTTGTTATTAACTACTTATCTTTATGAAACTGTGGACACTCCATTACATGTAGCAATTAGATTAACCTTTGCACATTAGCTTTTTTTATAATAAACTAAAAATAATACTTTATTTTCCAGAATAACAATAAGGAACTATTTTGTAGTTTTTGAAGTTTTTATTTTAAAAATACATTTTATAATTTTTCAGGTTCAATGATTGTCATATTAAATCCGTGTTTTTAATGCTGACAAATTAGCTAACTGAAAAAACTGAACAGGTTGCAAGGTACCGTTTACCGTGTCAGCTACCCAGCCATGCAGCGTCAGAAATTTCCTACTTTGTGCCTTCACATGAACAGCAGCAGCTGCTGGTGCAGTGTTTGAAGGTCTCGACAGTATTTGAAGAAGGCTTCAGCACTAACTTTATTTCAATCTCTTTGAAAGGAACCCACACACCACAACAGGAAATATTAGAAATAAAGAGTAACATCTTATCGCACAGTCACATTTGGTTAAGAAACACGCCACGAACATGACATCTCAGCTTGAACAAAATAAATATAGAAGAAAGACTAAATCTGCAAAATACAGATATTTGAAATAGGAGAAAAACCTGAAAATGTATTGCACACAGTAACCAAGAATACAAAAGTAAAGTGTGTGAGTTTCTGAGGCTATCATTATAAGAAGGCAACGTGTTACCCAAATATTCTAGTTTGGTTACGTTTGTTTATCTATCTAGCAATATACATATATATATATATATATATATATATATATATATATATATATATATATATATATATATTATATTTATTTATATATGATACCTGTAGTAGGGGTGTAAGAATACTACCACCGTAGGTCTTGCGTGTCGGAAAAGTCGACTAAAATGGCAGCTGCTGACGTGCAGTCTTACTTTTTAGTCAAAGGCGAGGTCCACCGCCAATAACTGTGGCTAATGACAGCAAGGCCATACGGTCGTAGAAACCCCTTTGCCAAACAATAAACATATCTGATGTTGTATGGAACAAGGCGCATCAGACAACCAACCCCTTAATGTAGGGATAACGGTGGGAAAGAAGATGAAATATATATATATATATATATATATATATATATATATATATATATATATATATATATATATAAATAAATATAAATATATATATATATATATATATATATATATATATATATATATATATTATATATATATATATATATTATATATTGCTACTTTCAAAACGCATATATCCCCTCTTAGACTGTATAAAATGTTATGTAGAATTGTGCAACATTTTTCAGATTCCTAGCTAGCTTAGAATTAGGATGTTTAAAATGTGTGTTCAGATTTCGCATAACATAATGTAAAAGAATATATAACGTAGTATGAAAAGAGAGAGAGATTTTCTTTGTCCGTTCGAAGCTAGTGTTGTTTCCCTATTATGTCAACACCTTGCGATAAGAGACCCCAAAGTTTCTGCTTTGCTTTCCTAATCTATCAACACGTTTGATTAGAGACCTCGAGGTCTTTGCTGTGTTTTGGTAATTCTGTCATCACGTATGATAGGGACTTTTGCTCAATTTCTGTCTTGATCGGGTAAGTGTCTTTGTTGAACTGGTACGAACATGAATGCATACTCGTCTCGTACGCGTATGTCTTTGCTGAAAACCACGTGCAGATTTCACATTTTATCTGTAAAGTTGCGTCAGATTTCGAAGCTTCTAGAAAGAATTATTACTCAAAACGTTTTGTGTCATCTCCACTGTCCAGCTTACTTAAGGAAGAGAATTCATTCGGGCTTAATTCCTCAAACCGTTCACTTCTCTCTCTCTCTCTCTCTGCCTCGCCATAATTGATATTAACGTAACGTAAAATGGTCACTCGTAACTTGCAGATTTCAGATTTGATATTTCTTAGAGTTTATTTAGTGTTATCTAGTACTTTTTGTGGAATCTGAACAAACATTGTGTGTAACGGCGCCTATTTTTGTGAATTGGTGAATTTTTTTGAAGAAAGAAGTTGGTATACCAAGGTAAAGTGTGTTATGTTTTTATTAGTTGCAACTAATAACTAATAGTCAGTGGTTTGGTAAAAACTAATAACTATTAGTTACGATGGTTTAGAGAACTAATAACCATTAGTACTACTTACATTTTTACACATTGCCAATTTTTGTTTTGTGTTTGTTTCATTTGAAGTGATTTTTATGTTTTGTGCATTTATCCATTTTCTTATTGAAGTGTGTGTTTTTATTTTATATTCTGTGAGATTAATACTTTTTGCAATTTTGGTATTTTCCACATTTTTCTGTGCTTTCATTTGTATTCACAATTTAATTGCCTTAGTTATTTTCATTACTTAATCGTTGCACATTTAATTAAATTTAATACTTGTGAATTAATTGGCAGTTACTTAGAATTCTTTTTAAGTTTTATTGTTGTTTAGTACTTGTGAATTAATTTCCGAATTTCAATTATTGCCTAACACTTTTGAATTTGATTAAATTAATTTTCTTGAATTTTGTGATAAATTAATTTTGATTTAATTTTACTGAATTGATTCAAGTATTAATTAAACTTTACTTTGTTTTCAAGTAACAGTAATTTTCCCTGATATTGTGAATTTCACTTATAAATTTTTAGTTTAATAATAAATTTTTTATTTAAAATTTTTATAAGTGTTTTCTTTATTTTACACCAGTATTTAATTATGATTATATTGATGTTAGGTAGAAACATAGAGTGGTAATTGATCTGTTTTCCTTCAATTAACTTGAAGTGACTTAGAACCAGGGAAGTACTTAGACTTCTGAAATCAGGGAAATACTTAGACTTTTAAAGTTGTTGATGGAGTGATGCCCTTTGATTAATTTGATTACTTACAAGATTACCTCGCACCTGTTTTGATGGACTTAGTCTGATTTTCTGCAATACTGGTAAGTTGTTAAGGGATCACTGTTGCCTTTAGAGTATTCAGTCGTTTAGTACCTGTGATGAGGGTTCAGGTGTTTGGCTGTTGTGAGGTAACAATTAATGAATGGTAAGTGTAATAACCAGATACTTGGCACTTTGTCACAATATATATATATATATATATATATATATATATATAGATATATATATATATATATATATATATATATAGTACTATATATAATTAATGTTCATGAAGACTGGACAGTAGGTTACAATCCATACAAATTTTATGCTCTGACTCACAAATCTATAAAATTTATAGACTGTTGACCTTGTAGGGGGGTAATGCCATCAGTACACCTCATTCGGTGCAATGTAGGCATTACTTAAGGTTCTTTGCAGCGTCCCTTCGGCCCCTAGCTGCAACTACTTTCATTCCTTTTACTGTACCTCCGTTCATATTCTCTGTCTTCCAACTTACTGTCCACCCTCTCCTAACAATTGTTTCGTAGTGCAACTGCGAGATTTTCCTCCTGTAACACCTTTCAAACATTTTACTGTCAATTTCCGTTTCAGGGCTGAATGGCCTTAGTTGCCTAGTGGTTGGAATAATGCCAAAAATCTATATAAATCAAAATACAGACCGTTGAGTGCTCTCGGAAGCGGTATGCTCAGGTCCTGTTGATTTTGTCATATATTTAAAAAATTTGGTGTCTGCTGCGAAGCTTGGTAATTAAAACTGCAATGGTTTGCTATGTATATTTTCAACGACTACGTTCTCGTCACAAGTTGCATGCGTATTTTTTGTAGATTTGAGAGCAAAAGTACTGTGATATATACTTTGCTGTAATGCGAGTTAAAAAAAAAAAAAACAGACAGGGCTGCAATTTAGTATGTTTGATGATTGGATGGTGGTGATCAACATTTGGAATGATAATCTGGCCCTTTCATGCTAAAAGGTTGGGGACCCCTGCCCTAAGACAAACATCATTGGTCAGAAAGGTAATGACCCTCTTCGCACTGTTAAGCCTGAAAATAATAAAATGCAAAAAACAACTATATGGTCACCCTCCTATCAAAATATATCCCTAATACTACCAGTATAAACCATAAACCAAGCGTGAGCCAAAAAGTTATTTGCTAAGCACCCAACTACATGTAACAAATTCACCTTTCGAAAAAAAAGAGGCAGTCGCCAAAAGACTTAATTTATTTACAAGGCGAACTTCATGGAGGAATTACACGGGAAAAATGAACACGAATACACCACAAAAAGAAGTTTGGGGTACAAGAAGCAAAATAAAACGAATCCCTGTCAAGGTGAACCACCCACCAACCAATCATGAAGAGATACTGACCTATGACCCATTAGAAATGGCAGAAATAATGGCTGAAGCCTTTGGGAAAAACTTGTGTGTGACGATAGAATTAGAAGATGAAAATGAAATTATTAAATTTATTGAGGACTCAAAAAACAAAGATGACTTTAAGGAAAACAGCAAGTTATTCTCAATGGCTGAGCTGGAAGACTGTATCAGAGAACTACTGGTGAAAGTGCAACAGGGCTACATTAAACAGACAACCAGTTTATATAAAAAAAAAGCCTTTCCAAAGAGAAACGACACCAATAGTTAGTTGGAAATATGTAAAGTACTCCAAAATATGAGGAAAGGTTTAATCTGTCCATGCTTAACACCTGGTAAACCTGGTGAAAAACCGTAATTCTACAGACCAATCGCACTACTATCATGTCTTGGTAAGGATGGTATTAAGACGTATGTACTGGATAATAGAAGAAAACGAGAAACACACTAGATCAACTAATAAAATTAGAGTATGAAATTAGAGTATCACTAGAAAATTGTAGAGTTACAGTGATTATCTTCTTTGACTTGCAAGGTGCCTATGACAGTTAACCACACAGCATTGTTATACAAATTAACAAAAATGGCTAGTGGAAGATTAGTGGCATGGAATGAAAGTTTCTTAAAAAATAGAGAATATGTGGTTAATGTGGAACATAAGTACTCTAGCTGGAGTTCCACAAGGGTCAGTACTGAGTCCTATTCTCTTTAATATCAAGATGAGTCACATACCAAATGTTGATCCAGTAACAAGCATAGAATTGGCGGATGATATTATATGTTATTATGTTACAGCGGACTCCTTTGAAATAACTTGTAGGTTAATAGAAAAGCTCCAGAGAAAGTTTATGAGTGGACCAAGAGGTGGGGACTAAAAATTAATACCAACAAGACAAAGGTTATGCACTATACAAATAGCAAACAATGTAATAGAATGGACAAGTAAGTACAAATATTTCGGCTTCATATGGGACAGCCCTACACTAACTTGGACTGATCGTATTAATTATGTAAATCAACGTCGCTATCAGAGGTTGATTATGTTAAAGGCTATTTTCTCAAACTCTTTGGAGCGCTTTCAGGAAACCCCTGATAAAGTTTTACAAACAAATATATTATGTAAAATACTTAGAATGTGGAATTGAGGTATACTCATCTGCAGTAAAAAGCAATCTAGAGAAGCTCGAGGTCATCCAAAATGTCGCAATAAGAAGAGCACTAGGAGCAAAAAGTACTTCACCAATTATGTAATTACAGGTAGAAAGTAAACTGAACCTATTAGAATTAAAATAGAATATAAGATACTGGCATACTGGGTAAAACTGAAACATCTTGATAAGGGTCACCCTGCAGGAGATGAAATCCTAAGGGATAATAGGTAGGGATTGAACTGCAAAATGCCTATAATAATAACAAATAATTAAACATCTCCAAGATGATTTTTTGAGTACAGAGCGACACTCAGGCCATCAATGGACAAATTCACGACTACGTTGGGAAACATGAATGATTTTACGAGCGATGTATATGCAATATGAAAAACAAATGAGAATCGTGAAATCATAATTCCGATCATTATTATTGAGAGAGAAGCATAAAGCTAATTTTGTTGGGGCCTCTTACCTTTGCTGTTTTATTTAACAATAAAACAACTGAAAAACTAGAACCAGTCTACTTCATTAAAACAGCCTGATAAAATTATTTATAATGGAGAATTTCACTCCATACATTGTCAAAGCTATACCATAGTCAGCTTAAGGCTGGCGTAGATTATAAGATGAACAATTTACTCTGCATCTATCAATAAGCGTGTATTCCTAGTGGATCGTCATATGGCAACCTCCACCGCCCGTCCGGTAAACGTAATCTTCACTAAGTCCACAAGCAAGAAGCATTTGTGTTTGAGGTCCTGAAGAGAGAACACATGCTGGTTCATTACGGGACCTGTTTACGGTGGTTGATACAAAGTCCTTTTAATTAAGTGAATGCCAATGGCGCTCCCGTTAGGCCTCATTTTGCTGGTGGTGGCCGGCAATGGTGTGCAGGCCTATTCAATGAATGATTTTATATCCTACACCTCCACTTTTTGCCCTGGATTCTATAGCTGTCAACAGCGAAACGAATCTGTAGATTTTCCACAAACATGTGAATGCCATGATGATTGTATCAAGTACAGCACCTGTTGTTATGATGCTACTGCTTACGAGAAAAGAGAAATGAAAAGAAGCCTAGAAAGATCGAAGTGCATTTATGAAACAAGAATGACGGTTAAGTGCTCAGAAGGGTGGAAAGATGAAAAGATCCAAGAGCTGTGCGAAATGGCATCTCCTCTGGATTTCTCTTCCAGCAAGACACCTATTCTTCATCTTCCTGTTACGAGCAAAGTGACCAACGCTACATATCCCAATTATTATTGTGCCATTTGCAATCGCGATGCTGAACACATCCAAGGTTGGAAGTACGAGTTTGGTTGTTCTTCCACAAAAGTGAGATATCTTGATTCAAATTTTCCACAACTGGTAAAGGAACGCATGCTATCAAAGCTGGAAAACTGTTCTGATTGTAACATGACCACCAAGAACATCATAAGCAATGACTTCAATCTTACTTTTCCGGATGAATCAGAAGACTGGAGAATTTCCGTAAAGATTGGTAAGGAAGAAATATCTTTCTATTGTCAAACAAAAATTTATTATAGACAGCCTATAGACCAACCATTAGAGAAGTGTTTCGAGGAGATAGATACATGTCTTAAAAACTGGAATGACAAAGAAGTCGAAGATTTGTGTAATTCCTTTAAAGGTTACATAGAAGGAAATTTCAGATATTATAGGAATATCTTTTGTGCAATTTGTAATAAAGTTTTCCATCCTAAACTATGCTCTTGGAACCCTTCTGCTGAAGGCGTTGTATTCAGATACGATTTTAGAATCCTGTATAAAGTTCCAGAAATGACGAATCAGGATTTAAAATCAAAATGTGAAGCAGATGAAGATTTCTTCCCCAATTACTGTTCTGAAGAAAAGACGACGGATATTTTGTGCCAGTTATCAGAGAACCGCTACAGGGATGGGTTCTGTATCAAAAAAGACAATTCCCCGAAAAGGATTTTCGGGGATGGGAACAACAGTATGAATGGAACTCATGGGGATATTTTGTTGATGGGAACTCTAGGAACAGAGAAATCTTCCATCCTCAGCTGGGTTACGTTTTCTCTGATATCAATATCTGTGGTGTGTCTCCTGCTCCATTTGGCAATCTCTGTGTTATCGAAAGAAATGAGGAGTCTGCCAAGAAGGAACATGGCTTCACTTTGTATTTCGTTACTTCTCAGTTACATCACCTTCATTACGGGACCTTTTCTTGAAACAAATACAACAGCATGCTATGTTTCAGCTTCAGTCATGTACTTCAGCTGGATAGCCTCTTTCTGCTGGATGAGTGTCATAGGGTTTGACACATGGTGGTGTTTTGAAAAAATGGCTACAGACTTTCACCTTGCTCAAGGCTCTGGGTGGTTCCGGTTCCTCCTTTACTCAGTTTCTAGTTGGTTGACCTCAGCAGTGGCTCTTGCAGTCCTCATAATCATTGATCAAATACAACCTGAAGGTATTGACATATCCTTACTTCCTAAATTAGGACGAGAGATTTGTTGGTTTGGAGAAAATGAGTCTTTGCAAGTGTTCTTTGTGTACCCAGTGATTTCATTTGTTGTCATAATTACCATTCTCTTCGTTCGAACAGCCTGGATCATTTTTAAGTCATCTCAAGGAAATGGGAATGTAACGGAGAACTGTGCCAGGAGAAATCTTTTCAAGATAAATCTGAGACTCGGTGTCATCATGGGCATTCCCTGGACGACTTACATCTTATCATGGTGTTTTGGCACCACATTCTTGACGTATGTTTTCGTCATCATGAATTCACTGCAAGGGACTTTCATCTTCTTTGCCTTCTCGTGCAAAAGGAAAAGGTGGAGAACTCTTCTCAGAAACTGCCAAGCTGGCTTGAACACTGTAAGGAAGAAGAACATTGAGGAAACAACTTCAACACCTGCAACTGAAGATGACAAACTATGAAAATGGGCAGAATCTCCTACACATCTATAAAGGAACATGAAAGGTAATGTCATTTTTTTTCCTAAGATGTAATCAACATGATCACATCTTTCTCCAACAGTTATTTCCCCTCTGGATAAGACTGGTTAAAGCTTGCTATGTTCCTCCAATTTACTGTTCCAGTTGGTAGTCCTGCGACTCACGTGTCTTCTCCCAGCCTCTTCTTGTCTCTGCAGAGGGACCTTATGTCTCCAGAAAATTTTGCTAAATACTTTTGCAAAAACATTATGTATCACGAAATGCATCAAAACAACATTTACATTAATCTTGCGTTTACTCAATTACAGATCTTTGTTTCTAAGATGATTTGGAACTAATGTCGATGGAGAAACACGAAATGACAACTTTGTCGAAAAACTTAGGTGGACTTGAAGGCCAAGAGGACGAAGGTGAGGGATCCCCAGAATAATCAGAAAATCCCAGAGCCACTGGCAATGATGATCGTCCAGTAATCTAGCCTTTTATGTTATATACATTTTAATGCAATTATTATCATTCATAGTGTCGGGAATTTCGAACTGATCATTCGAAATCCCCGCCATTTAACTTCACAAGCGTTGCGTTAAATTGGGGCAAGACTGAGGGATCTCGCGGGCAATTCATTGAGCAGAAAGCTGTCCAATACGCGACAGAGTTAAGACATAATTCTTAAATGCCTGGCGGGGAAGGAGCGCGTCTTATAGTAATGAAGACGAGCTAAATTGTCTATGTAGAGATTTGGAGCCAAGGACTCCGTAGCCATTCAAGAATTTGCAGATTACGGCCTTCAGCCAGAACTTTGAGTCAATTCATTGATCCCAGATGATAACTTAACTGTCATTCTTCCCATTCACAAGTAAAGTAGATTCATTGATCTCCGTAATGCCTAAATAAGCGATGATTCCCGCCTGAATTACAAGGATTCTGTAATTTATGCGGGAAAGTGTAAGTTTCCTTTGAAGTAGGGCGAAGCTACGCCTCATTCCTGCCCTAGTCCTGAACGGCGTAAATACCGTGATGTTTTAGTGTGTCTCTCGATTCTCCGGCTCCCAGCCATCGCCATGCCAGGTCGAATTCCGTCGTAACTGTAAGTTATCTTTATTCATGTATAGATGTGTCATCCCTGCGATGAGGGACTTGATTTGCGCAGCAAACGAAAGCTGCAAGTGTAAGAATGTCATTTATTTGTGATTTAGAGTAAATGGGTCTCGATTTATTGTGTTTTTTTCTTCCAGCCGTAGACTTAGTGCTTTTCAAGCACATGATATCAAAGACCCTAAGGGCTACCACGTAACAAAGCCATGAGAGCTTTCAGGTTCCTTGAATTGAATTAATGAGAGTAGTAAGAAACTGCGTGTGCAGTGGAATTTTGCTAGTAACGTCAATTTCAGTGTTGGTTCTTAATGCACATTGGCTTAGCCGCCCGTGATGCTCTTTCATTCATGTTCAGTGTATTGTTAATGTGTTTAAATGTTTATTTTTTGTAATAAAACTGTATTTTGTTGACCAAATTTTATTGAATCACACACAGATAGTTTTAGAGTGCGCCTCCTCAAGGCCTTGTCATCGGCCCATAACATAAGGGCACGAATCAGAACAAAAATAATAAAAGTCGGAGAAAATCCCGACATTTGGTCCTTCGAACCTGATGACAAGTGCTCTCTAGAGCTTGAAGGGAAATTTCAATAAAGTATGGTCTATAGGGTAGCCCTGATAGGACACAGTCAGCTCCCACCGAATCGGCCACAGTGCTCAGATAACCAGATTGAGATCTATAGAAGGCCAGGAGGTCTGGTCAATCAATTTTTAGATAGTAGTCTATCATTCTGGCAGAGACGGTATGAGTTGGTTGTGTTATATATAGGAGGAAACGACCTGGCAATCGATCACCCCAATACCGTTTGGGATAATTTACGTACTCTTATCAAATGCTTGAGGAAAATTTGTGAAATCATTGCTATCTGCGATGCAGAGATCAGAGAGTATCTCCCTGATAATCGTTTTGCTATCAATTCCGTTGAATATGTCAATAAAGTAAAGAACTGTAATGCGAGAATCTCCAAATACTGCTAAAAAGAAGTCGGTACGGAGTCCGACACTTGCCTATGAACTCTCGTGCCTACCGCGAAGGCAAACAAAGGGACGAAGTCCATATTGATTCAGAAATCCGTAACGCGTTCCTCAATCGTTTGATGAGATTGATCAGGAGAGAGAGAGACAGACAAAACAACTAAGCTCAGCTTGTTCCGATGTGCAATTAGCAACACGTGCCACTAGTCTTTGTACCCCGTCTTCCTAACGTAAGAAAAATCCTCATTTCCTAGTTTGCATAACCCCCCCCAAGAAGGAGAGTAAATAATCCAAAATGGCAGTGGCTATGATTGTCCACATCGAGGCCTCCCTGAGTCTCACAGCGGACTTACTGGCCGAATCACAGCGTGCGTTAGTAGAAACATATTCTGAGAGCGTGTACCAAAATTTGGTCGCGCAGTTGAGACAAGAAGAAGGTCAGCTTCAAGAGCTGTACAAACGTCAAGTCGTAAAGTTAGAATCTAGCTTAGATGCCAGAATCAGGCAAGCCTTAGCAGAAGCTGTTCAAGCTTCTACCCTTTTGTTGAATCGAATCGATAAACTGAAAGTCACTCAGACAGGGAATGTTTCCCTCCCCAAATTGAAACTGCTGCCTCTCCCCACTTTTGAAGGGGAAGTGCAGGAATATGCTTCTTACAGAGAATTGTTCACGATCCACGTGGATCGAAGGGCAGATTTGGACGACGTGTCCAAATTTACTTACTTGTTAGGGACTCTGGGCAGGGATCCGCTTAGGATCGTTAAATCCCTAAGTGTAACCGCCGCGAATTACCAGGTAGCGTTAGATCTCTTGGATAAGCAATATGGATTACTAATGTACACCAAACGCTCGTGATCTTGCATCGAAAACTTGCCAACATATTCGTACCCTCGTTGAACCCCGTAGAGCTGAAGAAGTTCAGGTTTGCGTTAACAGTGATCACTGAGCATTGATAAGAAAAACGATGTCAGCGTTAGACCCAAAACGAAACCCATGCAGAATAATTCTTGTCCCTTTTGCAATGAATGGCACCCGCCTCACGGATACCGCCGAGTAAGTGACGTGGCTGCCAGACGCCACATTCTACTAAGGAGGGGCCTGTGTTTTAATTGCCTTCAGTCAGGTCACCTTAGTGATAGATGCCCTAACCCCAATTCATGTAAAAGTTGTGGAAATAATCATAATACTTCCATTTGTGATAATAGCAGCTTCAGAAAAGCACATTCAGTTCCCTCCACTTCGTCCTGAAATAATCCCAGTTTAGTAAGTAACAGTCAAACTACAACCTCCCGCCCTGTAGTAAATGCGACGCCCAGGCAGCACGATAGAAACCCCCATCCGCCCAAAGAGAAAGTAGAATCAAAACCGTGTAAGAACGCCAAAGTAGCCCAAACGTCTAGTGTAGATCTTCCCTGTACGATTTTGCCAACGGCCATGGCCGAGATCCTTCACAAGCAGGGGAGTAAACGGGTTCGCTTGTTTTTGGACACTGGGAGTCAACGAAGCTTTATCTCCGCTAAAACTGCAAAGCAGTTAGGCCTGCCAGTGGTAGGCAAAGTGGCGTTGAACATTGCTCCCTTTGGTTCAGCAGAAATCAGTGGCCAGTATGACGTTGTGAGTTGCTGGGTAGAGATGGGTAATAGAATTGTTCGAATGAAACTAGTTGTTCACGAGAACGTAGACGTCCCGATTCATAACGCAGGTTATGTAAGAGTAAGACAACACCTAGTAGGGAAGGGAGTCACGTTAGCAGATCCTGACAGTAAGAGCGATAAGTTACGAAACGTGCACATTCTTGTGGGTGCAGACTATTTTAATTATTTCATTATTGGAGTAGAAAAGATCGACGGGATAAGTCTTTTTCTGACCCATAATGGCATGTCGCCATATGGGAGAGTGCCACAGTGGCTATTAGAAGGTCACAAGATAGATCATGTGAGAACGCTCAGGGTATGTAGGGTCGCGAGCAAACCAATTGCATTTGATGTTGATGAATGGTGGCATTTGGATACCGCAGGCATCGCCCCATCCGAGCAGTACACTGTCTGCGAAGCGGAAGCCATGCGAAAGGTTTCACAGAGTGTAACGAAGAAGCCTGAGGGATATCAGGTTAATTTGCCGTTCCGTTCAGAAGGTAGGCCAGAAACAAACTTTAGAAATGCTGTAGCACAGCTGGATTCGCTGCAAACCAAATTTCAGAAAGACAAGGACTACTATAATCAATATCAAGGAGTGATCGACAAATACCTGGAGGCAGGATTTATATATGAAGTAAAAGATCCAAAAATAGAAGGATACTACATGCCACATTTCGGCATTAAAAAAGATAGTAGCACGACCCCCCTTAGAATCGTATTCAATGCCTCATCCAAAGCTAAGAATAATAAATCCTTAAATGAATGCCTGTTACCTGGGCCTAATTTAGTAGAGTTGGCCTATAATTTGCTTCTAAAGTTTCGAATGAATAAATACGCCATGCTTGCACACATAAGCAAAGCATTTCATAGAGTACTATTAGATCCCCGTGATGCCAAATATACAAGATTCCTGTGGCCAGAGGTAGCAGGTCGAGCGCTGACCTTCGCTTTCAGAGTCCTGGTGTTCGGCATCACGGCTAGTCCCTTTTTGTTACAACAAGTATTGAGTCATCATTTTAGTTTAGAAGGAAGATCTGAATTAAGCAAGTCATTTTACGTTGATAACTATGTTAGTACCTTTGAAAGTCTGGATGAGATGAAAAAAGAACAAGAATCTGTCCATGCAATTTTGGATAGGGCCAGAATGCCGTTAGAAGGGTGGGCAACGAACAGTATAGCCTTCGATAGCGAGAGAGAGTGGAAAGAACCTGTGAATGTGAGCGTGCTCGGGCTGAGATGGGCTCGAGACGTGGACTGTCTGTGTGTGAAAGAAAGTGAGAGGATTCGGGAATTGGGGGAGGGATGGGTACCTACGAAACGTAGGGTACTATCTTTGCTAATGTCAATTTACGATCCGCTTGGTCTGGTCAGTCCTTTATTTGTTAGGGGAAAGCTGTTTCTCCAACAACTTTGGGAAGAAGAGATTGGATGGGATGACGTGTTATGTAAGGAAAAGGCTAAAGAAGCGCGAGAACTGTTAGCAGAGTTGAAATCAGTCAGTGATTTAACATTTCCTAGAGCGGCAGGAGTAAGAAGATCCGAACTCCATATATTCACCGATGCCAGTAGTAGGGCATACGGTGCTGTAGCGTATGTCAGAGATAAAGAAAGTAACGTAATATTACTCACCAGCAAAATGAGAATCACTCCGAAAGGGATGCTCAAGATCACCATCCCTAAATTAGAACTTTTAGCTTTGCTGCTAGGTTGTAGGCTAGCGAAAACGATTAAAGGGCTAATAGAGCCACAAGAGATTAGTATCTGTCATAGCAAAGTTGCATTAGCCTGGGTGGCATCCCCGGATGCCAAGGACAACAAAAATATCTTTATACCTAACCGTGTGGCGGAAGTTGTTTTTCTCCGCCAGATTTGTGATTTCAGTGTGAAGTATGTGCCCAGCAAACAGAATCCTGCTGATGTCTTGTCTAGGGGCGCAAAAATCCAGCAATTGCAGCAGAACCCTCTTTGGCGCCAGGGTCCAGAGTTCTTGGGAATCCCAGGAGAGCCTGTTCCTTTCAAAGAGGCAGATCTAACGAATATCAGAACCGTGGTAGCGGCGGTGCAGGAACTGAGGGAAGAAACAAGGTCTATTCCCCCAGGAGGGATATGGGAACTACTACTCAGGGAGGTTGAGTTCCGAATTTTGATTAGAGTAACCAGATTAGTGTTAAAGTTTGCAAAAGTGAAAAGGGATCCTTTTCGAGCTCTTGTCTTATTAGAGCAAAGATTCTATTTACCTACTGTGTATGCATATTTGGAGGGTGAGGTCAGACCCCCTCGTGAGATATTGAATTTTGTGAGTCAATTAAATTTAATTATAGAAGATAAATTAATTTGCACTAGGGGACGAGTGTCCCAAATTGAAGAGATGAAACATTTGATTCTTTTACCTGCTAAGGGACACTTAGTCAGAGCATACTTAAAGTATTTGCATTGTTTGCACCTCCATTGTAATGTCAATACGCTAAAGGCGATTTTTCGACAGAAATGGTGGACGCCGGGCCTGAGGTCTATTGCTAAGCAAGCAGTACGAAAGTGTCCAGAGTGTGTGCTAGCCTTCCAACCGCTGATGAGACAACCATCACCACCCCCCCTAATGAAGGAAAGGATCACCTTGCAGAAACCATTTGCCGCAGTCGGCGTGGACCACACCGCGGCCATACAAACAGAAACACGACCAGGCTATATCCTTATCGTGACGTGCATGGCCACCAGGGCCATGTATTTAGATTTCTGCCCCTCCTTGGAAGCGGAGGAATTTGTTCTAGCTCTTTGAAGATTCAGTGCTACGCATGGAGCCCCGACCTTAATCACTTCTGATAACCACCAAACGTTCAAGACGGCCAGCAACCTCCTTCAGGGACTTTATGAAGAGGATGAAGTCCAGCAGTTCCTGAGGAGGACTGGCGTAGAATGGGGATTTCAAACCCCCCATGCACCGTGGAAAGGCGGTTTTTTCGAACGTCTGATTGGTGTTACGAAGCGTGCCCTTCAGATTGCCCTCGGGAGAAAGTATCTGCCGGAGGCCCACGTATTAACTCTAGTGAAAGAGGAGGAGGCGGTAGTTAATAGTAGGCTGTTGATGTATAGCGGTGACAAGTGCGAGGACGAGGTCCCTCACCCCCTCTCATTTAGTGCGAGGTCACTTAATTAACTTAATGGCACCTGTTTTGCCAGATGAAGACCTTAATGCTACCTTCACCTCCCGGAGGCTACGGGATCGATATCTAAAGCTAACAGACACTTTGAAAGCCTTCCGGGAGAGGTGGAGGAAGGAGTACATAAGTGCCTAAGAGCCCGACACGATTGTCAGTCTGGGGAACCCACCAAGCTGCACCCCGGAGACATCGTGTTAGTAAAGCAAGAAAATCAAAAGCGGGCAACGTGGCCCCTTGGACGTGTTGTGGAGACGTACCTGGACGACGACGGTGTCGTGCGTTCGGCCAAGGTATTGTTCGAAGATGTTGAGTCCCTGCGTGCTGTCAGCAACTTGGTCCCCCTGGAACTTGCCCCCTCAGATGACGATGATGGCGTTGGAGACAAACGGCGTGACGATGTTGATGGTGCGACGGAGGAGATGGTGTGTGACGATGACGGCAACGAAGAGGTCCGAGACGAGGGAGCGTACAGCCCAGCAGTAGGTGTTCCAGGAAATGTTGTGACGTCTGGGGACGACCAAGGGATGGCACTGGCTGCAACATCCGAACAACCAGCCACAAAGGTCTTGAGTGACATAGAAGACACTGACGATATTGGTAACGATTTGAGCGATACCAATGCAGTAAGTGAGAGTGCTGAAGTGAATGATACTCAGGTATCGAGTGGTAGTGACATTGACGTTCAGTTAGGCGGACAAAGACGTTCTGCACGCCCTTTGAGAAAGGCTGCTGCTAAGCAGCGCGAGTTAATGAAGCGCTTAATGGAAAGCGACTATATCTAAGTTATAGCTAGAAACAGTGAAAGAAAACGGGAAGGTCCCTTATTCAGGTAGGCAGGGAGGGTGGACCCAAGTAAGTGTAGGTGAGTTGAATCCTCAGAGGATGGAAGTGCGTCGGGTTATCGTAAGGTAGTGGGAGGCCCCCTCTTGTGCAAACATGTCGAGCATTGTGCGGAGATAGCCCCCACCCTCAAGGTAAATTACCAAAATGTATATGAGTAATGAGTACTTCTTATAGAGAAGTGAAAGAGTTTTGAGGGCATGTGTCCCGTGAAAGAGTACATACTGAATCAGTTATAATCTATGTTTCATTAAAGGCGAATGGCCTGTCGATCTGATTATGCTTGTTGCGCGCATTCTGGAGTTGTTAAAGCACGCCTTCAATAATAACTCTAGAATGTGTGCAACAAGCATAATGCGTGTTGCATGAAGAATGTTGAAGGCAGAGTGCCTTATGAGTGTTCCTATTTGAATTTGAGAAATGCTTATTGAGTTGAACATATTGCTTTATAGAAGCGTGAGTTGAAGGTGAAGAGCCTAATATAGAAGTTTCTCTTGCATGTTGTATTGCATTTTGAGGCGAGTGCCTAAAGTCTATGCTTGTTGCATACAAAGTTGTACATACATGACTGTTTCCTTTTTCATGCCATTGATTGAGTAAAGGCAGATTGCCTTATGAGAGTGTATATTCATGTTTCCTTGATTGTGATTTTCCATTTATGCTTTTGATCTTATTGCAGGCCCATTGCCTATTGAGTTTCTATGCTGATTCATGTCTAACTTATGTGTATGGGTACATTTATATATATATACATCTGCCATTGATATTTTATTTGTATATGTGTGACATTGATTACCCCGGGTGGAATATTGATGTATTTTTTTTTTTGCCATGTCATGTTTTTTGTGTACTCTGTTAGAGTCGCTGTGGAGCACTACGCAGCAAGCCTGACTGAGTAGTGGAGTGGTTACTCCCCCCCCCCCCCCGAGCTCAGTCTTTCCTGAATTGTCCAACAATTCAACGCCCCATACTTCGGGTGTCGAGTATGTCGGGAATTTCGAACTGATCATTCGAAATCCCCGCCATTTAACTTCACAAGTGTTGCGTTAAATTGGGGCAAGACAGGGATCTCGCGGGCAATTCATTGAGCAGAAAGCTGTCCAATACGCGACAGAGTTAAGACGTAATTCTTAAGGGTAGGCTCCACTTTGGAGGGGTGCCGATCGTAAGAGATCGTAAAAATATTTGCCAAAAATACACTAATCAAGACAGGCTAATGAATTTATCAGGCATTATTTGCACTATAATAACGCATATTCTCTGTGAGTTTTATCATCCTACAGGGAAAATAAATGATTTTATGAAAAAAAATGTGAAATTCAGGGCCCTTTGTATTGAAGGTTATTTGATGATCGGTGAGAAACTACAGTCTTGAATAGAAATTCGGTCTGACAGAATGTTTGTATATCCCCTGGGAGCATGCACATAAAGTATTATCAAAATAGAACAGTAAGTAAGCACGTAATAACAAAAAAAAGAGCAACAACTTCAGGTAAGTTCAGCGAAAGCCCCGCCGAAAAATAAGGCTATAGCTAGGAAGAAATATTCATAAAAAATTCAAACCTCGATTTAGGGACAAAACCTTCGGAGAGATTGTAGTTATTATGTCACTTGATAGCCTAAAACATCTAACAATTATATTATGTAGGACAATCAAAGAAAACCCCCCCCCTTCCCGAAAAAGCCAAACCAGAGAAAAAGCGATTTTTTCTGAGGACAAGAAACTTGAAAAATTTGTTTAGACACCCCTAAAATGGTTCTCTGAGATGAAACTACTCGTAGAAAACGTAGAAAAGACATCGACCAATTTAGAGGGATACTATACTATTTTTTTTATATTTGCGATTTCCATATTTATCGGCTGCGTTGTTGCTCTCTTTTTTGTTGTTGTTACGTGCTTATTTACTGTTATATTTTGATAATGATTTATGTGCATGCTCCCAGGGGATATACCAACATTCTGTCAGACCGAATTTCTATTCAAGACTGTAGTTTCTCACCGATCACCAAATGACCTTCAGTACATTTTTTTTCTTAAAATCATTTTTTTCTTAAAATCATTTATTTTCACTGTAGGATGATAAAACTCACAGAGAATATGCGTTATTATAGTGCTAATAATGCCTGATAAATTCATTAGCCTGTCTTGATTAGTGTATTTTTGGCAAATATTTTTATGATCGGCACCCCTCCAAAGTGGAGCCTACCGGGAAGGAGCGCGTCTTATAGTAATGAAGACACCATGAATTTTCATTAATGAATATGATTTGCTATTCCCTAGTATGAGCTAAATTGTCTATGTAGAGATTTGGAGCCAAGGACTCCGTAGCCATTCAAGAATTTGCAGATTACGGCCTTCAGCCAGAACTTTGAGTCAATTCATTGATCCCAGATGATAACTTAACTGTCATTCTTCCCATTCACAAGTAAAGTAGATTCATTGATCTCCGTAATGCCTAAATAAGCGATGATTCCCGCCTGAATTACAAGGATTCTGTAGTTTACACGGGAAAGTGTAAGTTTCCTTTGAAGTAGGGCGAAGCTACGCCTCATTCCTGCCCTAGTCCTGAACGTCGTAAGTACCGTGATGTTTTAGTGTGTCTCTCGATTCTCCGGCTCCCAGCCATCGCCATGCCAGGTCGAATTCCGCCGTAACTGTAAGTTATCTTTATCCATGTATAGATGTGTCATCCCTGCGATGAGGGACTTGATTTGCGCAGCAAACGAAAGCTGCAAGTGTAAGAATGTCATTTATTTGTGATTTAGAGTAAATGGGTCTCGATTTATTGTGTTTTTTTCGTCCAGCCGTAGACTTAGTGCTTTTCAAGCACATGATATCAAAGACCCTAAGGGCTACCACGTAACAAAGCCATGAGAGCTTTCAGGTTCCTTGAATTGAATTAATGAGAGTAGTAAGAAACTGCGTGTGCAGTGGAATTTTGCTAGTAACGTCAATTTCAGTGTTGGTTCTTAATGCACATTGGCTTAGCCGCCCGTGATGCTCTTTCATTCATGTTTAGTGTATTGTTAATGTGTTTAAATGTTTATTTTTTGTAATAAAACTGTATTTTGTTGACCAAATTTTATTGAATCACACCCAGATAGTTTTAGAGAGTGCGCCTCCTCAAGGCCTTGTCATCGGCCCATAACATCAGGGCACGAATCAGAACAAAAATAATAAAAGTCGGAGAAAATCCCGACACATAGTTTTGTATCTTTATCATTTGTGTCTGATGATTTGTACACCAACAAAATGAAGATGATACTCCTACTTCATAAGGACTGGCAGACCTGTTTATGAAAAAAATAAAGCCAAATGAGTGTGCCTGAATCTTTAAATGATGATCTCTCAGCCTTGAATATGCCTTAATAACAGAGTATTGCTTCCTGTGATAACTCACGTGAGAACACTTGCAATGTACCCACTCGAGAACTAGAAGAGTTACCTATCAGGTCAACTACAGCATTCCAAAAATTAAATCTTCTTCATCTTCCCAGCTTTAACCCCTTTTTATATGGTCCTTAAAATGAAAGTTTAGCTAGAGGATTCCAGTAATTGAACAGAGTATTCATAAAGAATACTCACATACTCAACAGGAAATGTTTCCTGTAAAGAGGTTAATATAATGATTTTTTTTTTTTAAGAAAAAATGTCCGCTCTACTGACAGGTTTACGAACAATGTGGCACTGCAGCGGACATTAATCTTATTAATTGAAATCTGCAGATATATAATCTTCTACACGAGGTAAAATATCACTGAATAAACCAGCACATGAAACTTCAGATAATGATAAAGAATATATATTGATTTCCGGTTAATCTTGTTTTTAAAGTTTCATAAAGTTCCATCAGGCAATTTAGTTAAACAGGCAGACAGATAGACCGAACCGAACCTTAGCGGCTGAAATGCTCCACAATGATTCCAATGACATAAGTATCTAGATTTTTCTCGTATTGCAAGAAAATATATAAGTATGCTTTATCTCCCAACTCTACAAAAAATCCACATGCACCTTCATACCCTATACCCTAGAGACGGGAATGAAGTCGCGGAAAATGTTACAAGCTCCTCGTAAAGCCCTGCAGTTGTGCTCCAGACACAGCACAGTAGAATCTTTATAAGTATATGACAATTTCACCAAGAACTGAGTATGCCCCTGCTTAGAGCACTCAAAAGTCAATAAATGACAGTGTTTTTTGGGTCATACAGCATAAATTGTCGATAAAAATGAACCTTTAGAGCACATATGATCTTGAACGTCGGACATGGCAAGCTTATTTAGTAGGGCAGAGACATTAAAATTCATCGATTTGAAAAGGAAATCACAAAAGTATATATGCTAAGTAGAACGTTTATTCCATTATCGAAAATATGCGACCTCTGATGTTTCAGGGTCAAACCAACTCAAACAAATTTCGTGAAACCAGAGGAAGTGAAGGCGTTGACGGGAATTCTAGGAATAGAGGAATCTCGCATTTTAATTAAGCTGGATTACGCTTTCCACGAAATCAACGTCGGCGGCGTCTCCTGCTTCGTTTGGCATTCCCTCTGCTGTCGAAGGAGCCGAGTAGTCCTCCAGGAAGGAACCTGGCTTCATTTACTTTTTCTTCTCAGTTACATCACCTCCATTGCGGAAACTTTGCTGGAACCAAACGTCAGCATGTTTGTTTCAGCTTCAGTCATGTACGTCAGTGGGATAGCCTCCTTCTGCTGGATATGCGTCGTAGCTTTCGACACATGACGTTTCTCACTTTCTTATCAGTTAAGCCCCTAACTGTGGTCAACTACTGCCTTAATAAAAAGTGCTTTCTGAACAATCATTTGAAAAAACGAAACACATCTATAAGCATTTTGACATTCCAAGTTGGGCCAAGAATACCGCCTTGAAACTAGGTCGTTTTAAAGCTACATATGTGCTCCATGTATTTCACATCAACGTACTCCTCGAACATGGTAAGAGGAGAAAATAGCATTCTCTGTGGACGAGATAACGGATAGGCACACGGTTTCCGGTGAGCTAGCGAATCCTTACTAAATATAACACGTCACGACGACAAGAAGTTTAGAAAATATTCTAAAAAATATGTAATGAGGAGAGCCGACCTTGCTCTGCATTTTGGTCATGGCCTCACTAACTATGTCTCTTGAATTGAAGTTACCACTTACAATGTCATACCAATTGGTTTTATGAGATTTCCACTTGCAGACTATTAATTGGCTGATGTTCAGTCCATTTCTTGTGACCAATACTAAAAGAATTGGACGAAGAATTGTGTGACTTTTGCATAATATGGACGGTTTTTCATCGATTATTTATTAAGAGAGAGAGAGAGAGAGAGAGAGAGAGAGAGAGAGAGAGAGAGAGAGGATACATAATAACTTTGCAGAATATATTTCATTGTCGGTTGGACACTGTCGGTCACTGCCGTAACTTCACTGATAGATATTGAAAAACTTCAGCCACCAGGAATACCAAAGTCTTTGCTACCAAAACTAAATGTATATATATATGTGTGTCTTTTTGTAGCAGAGTCACCACCTTTGCTATTCATCATCGTGCCTACGATTGTGTCTTTCAGTTCCATATTACCCTTTTACATCAAGACTTTACTTCTCTTGTGTCGACAGCATCGACAACTGAGCAGGATCTTGGGATCACAGAGTAACAGAGATTTAGTC
>NC_087215.1:25141137-25166137 GCF_015104395.2 Macrobrachium nipponense | reverse complement strand
GAGGACTTCCGACTTAAGATACAAAGCGTTCTGCGTAAAATAATAATTGAATGTGAAAACAAAATATGGCATCAGGAATAATTATATAGATCGTAAAAACAGATAAAGGTTTCAAAAGCTTGAAAAGCAAAGCTTGAATGCTGTTTGCCTTGGGTTTGGAGGAGATCGATGCACGTGATGAAAACAGTAATGACTGAGTAATGGAAGACTTGCGCAAATCCTCTGCAGATCTCATGTATAGGAATTCCTATTATTAAAGGAATTTCTTTTGTGAAATTTGTAATAATGTTTCCATTGCTGGCCCAAGCCGTATAGTGTTCACTGAAGCCCACGTTAAAGCCTATTACCCTCTCCATTTCGTATCCTATATAAAATACTTGACGTAAAGAATCAACATATGAACTTAAAACAGACGAAAATTTCTTGCCCAATGACTGTTCTGAAGAAAACACGGTATTTTGTGTCAGTTATCAGGGAATCGCTACAGGGGTGGGTTCTGTATCAAAAGAGACAATCCCCCGAATAGCGCTTTCTCTGATCCTGGAAGAAAATCATACGGATGAAGACAACAGGACAGATGATGGGGTTTTTAAATATAAATTCGAACTAACTTCATAATCCCAATGGCACCCAGTGGGACACTGCTCACCAGAAGTCTCGGACCAGAGAAATCTTCAATCCTAAGATGTTTTACCCTTTCCTGGAAATCACCATTGCGGGAACTTTGATGGAATCAAACGCTAGCATGTTATGTTCCAGCTTCAGCCTTGTGTGGTAAAGTGGGGGAAAAATAATAAAATATAAAGCAAGCTAAAATAAGATTACATAACTTTCGTTTTGCCATCTACTTGATTTTGTATTTCTACTTAGTTCCTCGTTGGACGAGTGGTTTTCGCGCTCGGCTGCAAATCCGGTGGTCTGAAGTTCGATTCTCGGCTCGGCCAACGCGGAATCAGAGGAATTTATTTCTGGTCATAGAAATTCATTTCTCGATATAATGTGGTTCGGATCCCACAATTAGATGTAGGTCCCGTTGCTAGGTGATCAATTGGTTCTTAGCCACGTAAAAATATCTAATCCTTCGGGCCAGCACTAGGAAAGCTGTTAATCAGCTCAGTGGTCTGGTTAAACTAAGATATACTTAACTTGTATTTCTACTTAGATTATTCCATCTTTTTCAATATTCAGTGTTAAGTAAATCATAAAAAGGAATTAAGCCTAAGTGAATTTTCGACAACAGTAGCCATTTTTTGCACTTTTGATATTTAATATCAATTTTAACAAATACGTAATTCACAATCCACTATTTAAAGTTTGAAAGATTTGACCGAAATAACTTCCAAGCTGCTCTAAATTATCTTTCATTTGACAGAGAAGACAGTGGCTGTTAAGGAATGACTTTATGCTCCAGACTTCTTTAATTATTCACCATTATCATCAATTCACTAACAATAAATAACATTCATCACTCTTTAAGTGACCTAAGCAGATTTTCGTGTCTTGACGGCTGAAAATTAGCCCTTTTTATCCAGGGTATCCTCAGTGCTCTCCTTCCCACAATAGCGGTGATTGAGTAATACGAGTTGCGTTTCTGTTTGACCTATTAAGTTAAGTATATCTTAGTTTTACCAGACCACTGAGCTGATTAACAGCTCTCCTAGGTCTGGCCCGAAGGATTAGATATTTTGACGTGGTTAGGAACCAACTGGTCACCTAGCAACGGGACCTACAGATTATTGTGGGATCCGAACCACATTATATCGAGAAAAGAATTTCTATCACCGGTTTGGTAGCCGAGCGCGAAAACAACTCGTCCGACGAGGAA
The DNA here is from genome assembly GCF_015104395.2 of Macrobrachium nipponense. Classification (NCBI taxonomy): domain Eukaryota; kingdom Metazoa; phylum Arthropoda; class Malacostraca; order Decapoda; family Palaemonidae; genus Macrobrachium; species Macrobrachium nipponense. The sequence goes on along the minus strand of NC_087215.1, from coordinate 25,164,312 downwards.
CTTGTTTGACCTGTTGCGGCACCCAAACACACTGCGAGTGTTTACCATATTTAAAGGATTAGTAGGTACAATCATTGCAAATTTCCGAAAAATCGTTCTTATCATGATAGCTAACCTACAATATGGCCGACTTCCATGTTTACATCCGGGTCTCATTCTGGATCAAAAACTATCTATACGTCAGTCTGGATAGCCTCTTTTCGCTGGATGTGGGTCACAGTTTTCGATACTTGACGAAGTTTCTCACTTCCCTATCAGTCAAGCCCTACTGGTAACTACTGCCGCCACCAACTGCCTCAATAAAAAGTTTCAAAAAATGTTATAAATCTAAAATGGTATTCAAAATTCGGCCAAGAACATTGCCATAATACTAGTTTGTTTAAAGTCTTCATGAAGCGTTTAACAAAAGAAGAAAACTCTCTGGACCGAGACTCTTCACCAAAATCACTTCAACACGTCAGAGGACCCATGAGTCACAACAGTGCTGAATTGCATCCTGATTAAATGCGCGCTGCAGGATTTTCCTCCTAAACCGCGGTGTAGCCGACCGTCAGGAATGGCAGTAATATAAAGTTGCCTGTACGACAGATTCCCAAATCTAGGGACGTCACGTACCGTCCAAAGTTGGGCACTATAGTACTTCCAGTCATCTACATATCTTACATGATCTAAAAGGGGAATTCGCTGTCTTTAGAGAACAGTTGTTAAGGAGAGAAAAGATAAAGATAAAAATTACACTATACTATTATCACTATTGCTGCTGTTTTTATTATTATTAGTAGTAGAGGTAGTAGTTGAACTAGTAGTGGTAGTAGTAGTAGTAACAGGACTGACTCATTATCACCATCATCGTCTCCAGCGCCGAGTGACTTGTCAGACTCGAAGAACCTTTAGTAGTTGAAGCTAAGAACATTAAAGGTGCGTTTACATGGGGACAATTTACTGGCGCCAGTAAACTATCCCCGTCTAAATGAAAAGTTAGTGGACTGTCCCGAGTTTACTGGGCTGTGGAACTTTCCTAGTAGTACAGCAAATGAGGGGTTGATCGTGTGCAAAAAATGAAACCTAAATTTCTCTTCACACACTGATAGCAGACACGATGGAAAGGTCAGAAAAAAGTGGGTGACCATTCCAATCCCTGTCAAATCTCCATTTGTAAGCTATAACTGTCAATACAGCTAACTAGCAAATGACCTGCCCTCTATTGGGCAGCAGGAAAATTTCACATTTTGAGCGCTAGCCACCAAAGTTTTCATTCAATTGCTTTTAAATTTTCACCAGACGTAGCTAATACGTGCAGGAGTACTCTAACAAAATGATAAGCATATTGAAATTTTGAATGTAAAAATGTAAAGTTAATGAATCATGAACCTGAATTCTTCAAGATAAAAATCATGGAAAGTAGAATTACAAATGATAAAGTTCTTAATAAAAGATCCGGGAAACACGAAAAAACATCTAAATATATATCAAAGGATGGATAAATAAAGTGCTTTTCATTATATTTCTAGTTTATATCCACATCGTTTATTTTTCATGAGATAATTGCAGTTGTACGCCATTAAGGTTATGATACTTGATATCATATAATGTTTGAAACTTTCAAGTACAACATCTATTCAAATCTCTATAATCTGATTTAGGAAATAAAAATACTCATCTTCCTAGTGTGATAAATCCATTACTTGACTGCATATTAATAGACCAGCGAAACTGACGTTGAGAACACTAAAACCAGGAAAAGAAAATTGTCGCATTTTTTCATCGAGTTATAAAATAAATATTTTATAACGTATTGGCAAAAAAAAATCACATTACCTAAAAGTCATTGATAATCTGCGAACCAGTACAATTCAACAAAATTGTGAGATTTTTTATTTTCTAGCAAACCAAAAGTATACAATCACTTCCATTTATTTATTCATTACTAATATACCAGTTTTTCCGTCGTTTTCATTTGACAACTATCTCATATTTGGTTGATGGAGAATATTGTTATAGCTCAGTGCATGTCATTATAAAGATAGAAAATAAATGAAAAATTCTGTAAAACAATTTAAGACACTTTTGTCCCGCCCGTTAAAAATACATTTCTTTTTCCACAATGAATGTTGCTTATCACGTATATAGTTCAGCCAAAATAAACTTGTAATTTGCTATCTCTATAAGAACATAATCGACCTGTCAATTAACACAAGCAAAACAAGAAACTGCTCAATTTCTTATTGTTACACAACATATTTACAGTATGCCATGATGATTCTTCCAAGCATTATCATTCACGGTATTCTGGCGATGACAGAACCTACAATACAAAACTCCACTTTGTCTATATTCATATTTGAAGGGGCACATTTGACATGCAGCTACAAAAGAGTACAAATTCACATAGACGATGATTTTCCGATGTATACATGGAAGTAACATGTTATCCTCCTAGTAATCGGAGTGCATTTTGCACTTGGCTACCATTCCGGTGGTCCGAAGTTCGATTCTCGTCTCGGCCAACGCGGAACCAGAGGAATTTATTTCTGGTGATAGAAATTCGTTTCTCGATACAATGTGGTTCGGATCCCACAATAAGCTGTAGGTCCCGTTGCTAGGTAACCAATTGGTTCCTAGTCACGTAAAAATATATCTAATCCTACGGGCCAGCCCTAGGAGAGCTGTTAATCAGCTCAGTGGTCTGGTAAAACTAAGATATACTTACCTTTTTAAGGACCAATTAAAAAAAAAGGGGTCTCAGAAAGCAGAGTAGGGACCATGTTCGTTGCAAAATAACTTCTCAAGATGTGGCCCCTTAAATACAGAGGTGGTTGGTGGTAAGTTGGGTAAAGAATTCATTTTGCTATGATGACACATCATAGACCTGAATTCGCTCATAGATTGACACTGGGAAATTTTTTAATCATCTAAATAAGATAAAGTTCAGCTTTCTTGATTTGATTTTGCAAATCAAACCCAGGGGCAAGGTGGGGAGGCAAGTATTGGAGCCGGGGACGGGTTGGGAGGCGGGTGGGGGAGTGGGGGGAAGTGGGGAGGCAAGTAGGGGAGCGGGGACGGTGGGGAGGCGGGTGGGGGAAGTGGGGGGAAGTGGGGAGGCAAGTAGGGGGAGCGGGGGCGGGGAAACGGCGGGTCGGGGAGCGGGGTGGGGAGGTGGGGAGACAAGTAGGGGAGCGGGGGCAGTAGGAGGGTTGGAGAGCAGGAGGAGGTGGGGGAGCAGGCAAGTAGGGGAGCGGGTGGTGGGGAGGCGGGCCGGGGAGCAGTGGGAGGTAGGGATGCAAGTAAGGGAACGAGAGCGGTGGGAAGGCGGGTTCGGGGAGTGGGAGGCGAGGGGATGCACGTAGGGGAAGGGGGAGGGCCGTGGGGAGGCGAAGTTCTGGAGCGGGGGGCGTGGGGAGATTGGGAGGTAGGTAGGGGAGCGGAGGCGGTGGGAGAGGGGGAGGTAGGAAGGTAATTAGGGAAGCAGTGCGGTGGGGAGACAAGTCGGGGAGCGGGGACGGTTCGGAGGCGGGTCGGGGCGGGGAGAGGGCGGAGGGGAGGCATTTTAGGGGAGCGGGGACCGTTGGGGGAGGGTAGGGGCGCGGGGGCGGAGGGGAGGCAAGTATCTTTTTAATGACATGCACTGAGCTATAACAATATTCTCCATCAACCAAATATGAGATAGTTGTCAAATGAAAACGATGGAAAAACTGGTATATTAGTAATGAATAAATAAATGGAAGTGATTGTATACTTTTGGTTTGCTAGAAAATAAAAAATCTCACAATTTTGTTGAATTTACTGGTTCGCAGATTATCAATGACTTTTAGGTAATGTGATTTTTTTTGCCAATACGTTATAAAATATTTATTTTATAACTCGATGAAAAAATGCGACAATTTTCTTTTCCTGGTTTTCAGTGTTCTCAACGTCAGTTTCCTTGTCTATTAATATGCAGTCAAGTAATGGATTTATCACACTAGGAAGATGAGTATTTTTACTTCCCAAATCAGATTATAGTGATTTGAATAGATATTTGTACTTGCGAGTTTCAAACATTACATGATATCGAGTATCATAACCATAATGGAGTGTCACTGCAATTACACGTGCAGTGTTATTTATTTAATTTATTGTATCTCATGAGAAATAAAAGATCTGGATATGAACTAAATAAAAAATGAATAGTGGTTTATTTATCTATCCTTTGATATATATATATTTAGATGTTTCTTTACGTTACCCAGATCTTTTATTTGAAGTTAATTATTTGTAATTTTATTTTCCATGTTTTTTATCTTGAAGATTTTAGGCTCACGATTCATTAACTAATTTACGTGCAAAATTTCATTATGTCTATAATTCTGTCAGGGTACTCCTGCACTTACTAGTTATGTCTGACGAAAATTTGAAAGCAACTGAATGAAAAGTTTGGTGGCCAGCATTCAACTGTGAAATTTTCCTCCTGCGCGATAGGAGGCAACTTATTTGCCACAGTTAGCTACCCTGACAGTTATAACGGGATTTGACGGGGTAAAGAATGGCTACCCACTTTTTTTCTGACCTTTCCATGTGTCTACTATCAGTCTGTGAGGAGAAATTTAGGTTACCTTTTTAGCACACCATCACCCCCTCAGCTGCCTGACTATAGGGTAAACGTCAGCTGTCAACTTCCTCCTGGTCAGTAATCATTAGAATCCCGAGAAATCAAGGTGTCCGGGAAGGGGAGATTCCGAAGAAATGATTTAATTTCTGGAAGAATTCGAAGGATTTGAATGTCTGTGGAACATGAGGCATACAAGTTTTATGAATACGAATAGGGGAGACGTGGCTCTTCCTGAACTGAGGGATGCTCTGATTAAAGAATAGATTTACATTTCCAATTAAAAGCGTTTAAAAGCGAGAACTGATGAAAACTGAGAAATCGAAGAAGGTGGAGAAGGATTAGAAGGTTACTGGCTGCAAATTCAAATTCATATTCAAAAAAATTTATTGACAAAGATACATCAAATGGGATGTATTAGCATGCTAATGCAACCCCAACAAATATAATTTTTACAATGCTCTTTTATCTATTCCAAGAAAACCTTGGAAACTTATTAACATTTTTTTTTAATTATTATTCAAGACAAAACAAACTTGCTAAGTAACATTATTAATAGAAACATTTCTAAATTCCCTAAGGTTATCACATTCTAACATATAATGATGCAGAGTATGCGACACCACATAATCTACAGGGTATACCATCACCATCCATATATTGCCAACGATAATTATATCCCAACCTCATTCTCATAACAAAAGTATCAACTTTCGAAAGTACCTTACCATATGTAACTTTAGTGTTTTCAGTGACAAACAAATAATCCCCCATACTGACGCTGCCCTCTTCCAAAACCTTTATAGCCTTTTCTGTCCCCCAGACTTCTCTTTTTATTCTCATTCCTCTTTTTATTCTATTTAGGCTCATAGAGGTTTCTATGTCAATGTAAGGCTTTCGTGTGGCTTCCTTGGCCAGGTTGTCAGCAACTTCATTTAATAAAATACCAATATGAGATGGAACCCAAAAGAACTTGACAGTTAGTCCTTTCTCCTGAAGCCGACAAACCAATCCTTTACAGAGCACAACCACCTCGCTACTACTGGGAGTTTTGCTATTTAAGGCTAGCAAAGCACTCTGCGAATCAACAAACACAAATATATCCTTTATTTTATTACAACCATTTTGAGGCCCTCATGTATAGCATGTAACTCTGCTGCCGTAGATGACGTTTCATCTTCACGCCTCTTAGACAGCGTTGCATCCACACTAATATCATTTTCATAATACTCACGAACAACCACACCACAACCAGCTTTATTACCATTTACAGAGCCATCACAATATATATGAATGGTATTACACCTGGGTAACATATTCAGTTTACTAAGAAAGGATGGTCTTAACACACATGTATTACACTCGCTCTTTTTGTAGTCCAACTTACTTAAACATTTATTTAACCTACAACACAACCACGGCTTTGGACATTACTGGCTGCAGTTACTGACCCACAGAATTGTCCTCGTTTCCTTGCAGCCAGCTACAGGCGTCAGCAAACTGTCCTCATGGAAACAGGCCTTAAAATAATAATGCATCCGTTACGTTGTTTTTCGACACTATAGTTAAACTTCTGTCTTCTACAGAAAATGGAGAAAGGAAAGGGAAGGCTTCCTTAGTCCTGATTCCAATTGGCATCTCTGTACCTCATGCGTCCTGGTTGAAAGACGCCCACAATCATTTTGGTGTGTGACGTTTTGTCCACAGTCCCCCACCTTTCTCTCCCTCTTTCTCTTCTCCCAACATTAATACAACCTTTCCTTGCATATCAATATAACACCAGTCATTAAATTTTGCCCAAATTTCTTCATTTCTTTGCGCACTGTGGTAGTTTTTATTCCCTCCATTCAACCTCAGTTACTTATAGATTTTGTTCAGAATTATACATATTAAATTATCAATCTTCTTGGTAGATAGTTATGCTTTCACTAGTGCTATTCCTGCAACTGTTGTTATTAGTAATAGCAGTAGCAGGAGTGTTAGATATTTTAAATAATCTCGCTGGTCATGGCAATGGCGGCAGCAGTCGTATCGATATTTGCACAAGAGGAAACTTCGACAGCCGTTCGCTCCCCGCATGCCCTTTCGACTATTTGAGGAGCGTGGAGATATCCAAGAACTCTTCTTGGAGAGAGAGAGAGAGAGAGAGAGAGAGAGAGAGAGAGAGAGTTCAAATTCAAAGCTTTATCTCCAATTTACATCGGTTATTCTCACAAAATTAATTACATTGTTTATTTCCATGGAGTTAAAACTAATAAAACGTTTAAAAAAATGCTTGAGTTCTTTATTCAAAAATATCCGGTATATTGTTTTATGTTGTATTTGCAAAAGCAACATATTGATGAAGCACATAAGATATCGGAACATGCTACGAACACAAAATCTGAGCACTGGTCTAAATATATACGTAGTTAAAAATTCTTTAAACTACTCATTCTACAATATAAGCATCTACAGAATCAGAACAGAACAGTAATTATGTTTAGAACAATATTACAATCATGTCAGTGCATTTAACACACAAATCATTTTTGTAGTAGATCATTTTGAGTTTTTCTTGAAGGGCTATATTGAAGGCGAGTCTTTCACAGGTTTCGGGATGCTATTCCCAGTTTGCGGTCCTTTGGCAGAAACAGCTTTAGCCCTTATGCCGATTTTTGTTCTAGGAACGACAACATCTGCCGAATGTCGTGTGAAGCGCGGGATGGTCTCTCCTTTGTAGGAAATACAATTATCCATTCGGGGAGTAGATGGTGGCAAATTTTGTATATGAATACACACATCAAATGTAATACTACCCTCAATTTTTACCCGCTTCAGTTCCTTGAGAATTGGGTTAACGTGACCGTATTTTCTATCCACACCAATGGCTATTTTTGCGGAAACATTCTCTAACTTTTGGAATCTGTCGAGCTGCTGCTGAACGGTTATACCTTTTGGACAGTAGCTTATTATACGTAACCCCAATGTCTAAACAATTGTAATACGCGTTGCTCGGTTAAAACCGTCTAATTTTATGCAATAATATTGATACCCCATTTACTTTGCTCACTATATTACTTATACGAACACCAAGCGATAGATATTGATCCATATAGATTCTTAGATTCTTTACTGACTTAGTGGGGTCATAGCAATGTCACTAAAATATATTTGAAGGTTTGGTGGAATAAGGGAAATTAGTTGGCGAGATATAGTGAACATACATTGGGTTTCCTGTTCGTTTACCTTTAAGCCGTTTCGCTAAAAGTATATTTTAGTGTCCTTCAGGGTATTTCCAGCGCATTGATGAATGCTTTAATTTTGCTGGTGTCGCCAGACAAAGCCACCAGAGGATCGTCTTTATACTGAACAACACAGTATTTACTTAATATGTCTGATATGTCATGATCATATATTAGAATTACGTAGTACTGGTCCCAGTATTGAGCCTTCGGGGACACCTTAGATAAGATTTCTGTGTGATGATACCATACAGTCATTAATTTTTACAGACTGGCTACGATTACTTAAATAATCTTGGAACCAAAACTATTATTTGTGCGTTTGATTAATTTTTCAAATAAGAATTTCACGAGGTACACTGTCAAATGCTTTTGACACATCTAGCAATATGAGTAGAGATATCCGTTGAGTGTCTGTGTTTTGATAAACGCATTCTGTAATTTATAAAATTGTCGTTTCTGTTGAGCGTTGTGGTCGGAATCCGTGGTGACTGTTTGCCAGCAATTTATCGGATTTTCCGGTGACGGCATATTTGCAATATCTGAAATATTCGTCTCTGCCCTGCTGTCGCGAAAAGAGACGGATCCCTCTTTTTGCGATAAACCTGCCGCAAACGCCGGGTTAACTTGACAGACCTTGAACTTGAGTAAGAAGAAGAATCTATGATGTGAGCGATCGGCTACCGGACTTATACGTATCACGATTATGTAAATACGTAGCTAACTCTTATGAAACAGTGTGGGGGAGGATAGCAAAATGTTCTGCAACAAAGTTTCTAGGTTTTATCAAATTTTGAAACAAAATTAACCATGTATATGAGATGAAAACAAAGGAAGCACGCTTAGCGAAAACCTTCGAGTTTGCCGAAGTTGCATCACAGCATGTAAAATTAGAGTTCGTCATTCACCTTAATATGAATTGATATATCTTGTAGTCAACGTATAAAGATAAGACGCAATAGAGTAGAGCGTCAAACGTCATGTTTTGGGACGCCATGACGTCACGAAAGTTGTTCTAGAATGTAATACATAGATAACGCTCATTCGCTTTCCAAGTACTAAAGATAGCAGGTAAGGCGGCTCGCTTTTCTCCTCCAACACAGCCAGGGTCGTTACTTTGATTGAATTACTGTACAGAGTAAGTTCATCGCGGGGTATCCCACGCATCCTTTGAATGAGGAAGTCTGATTTGAGTTTGTATGACCAAACATTAAGTGAATAAGCGGATTACATCGATTTTATGTTAAATTCTTAATTTTTCTTAGCTCTTGGTCTGCCTCTCGGGCGCAGAATTGCCAAGGCAGCGTGACACTTTAGATTCTTTGTATTTTTATGAAGTAAATGTTTTCTCTGAACCTTTTTGCGTAGAATTAATGTTGGGCAAGTGTTAAGTGTTGTTAGAGTTTATTTATTTAAATAAATTTGTAAAATCTGCAAACGTTGCTTTCTCAATCTCTCCACCGAGTTGTCGTGTCTAGTCCTTCAGACCTTGTTATCGGCCAGACCACCGGGCTAGAACCTAGATAAACTAAAGGCGAATAATTCGCGACACCTGCGCTGGAAGTTTCTGGGGCTATGAAAGATCGCCGTAAGCTGCTTTAGTTGTTCATTTACACTTAAAATGAACAGCGTCTAAGGTATATGACGTCATGCATTGAATTAGGTGCATGTGCAAAGCTTAAAAAAACTGAAGAGAGCCGCCTTGTAAAGAGTTATGAAATATTTCATGACGTAATATACTGCTAATTGCCACAAATTGTCACACTATGTCACTGTCATTAAAGGCACTGGCACTTCATAACTTCATTTCGTTTGATGTGGGCACTCACACAGACATCATTACCATTCAAAAACGAAGGCAAAGAAGGAGTTCGGATCCTGTTGTCACAGGAAATCTCAGATAGTGCTCACCTACAAGGCGAAGTATCTCCTATTAGTTTGAATCCTGTAACAGTGAAGAGCACAAGTCAGGAGGAAAAGCCTTCCTTTCCTTCCAGAGGTGTCTTCTCTTACCTCCCTATTCTTAATCATGGTATAAACAACTATCAACATCTACCAAAGTGATAAGAAGGTGTGTTACAAAATGACATCGTCTTTTATTCTAGTGTCACTCCTCTTGCTACCAGCGACGTCTGGACTGTCTGTGTCCGATTTCACTTCCAAATCTTCGGCTTGCGCCAGCGACTACTCGTGTGAGGCTTCTTCAAGGACCTCGGGAAGCAGCGGACCAAAGTGCAGGTGTGATAAAGAGTGCATCATCTACGGTGATTGTTGTTACGATGCTCCCACTTACGATGGGGCCAAACAGATTCAGAACCTGGGGAAACGTCAGTGCATAGATGGAAGTTACATGTTTAACACCTGCCCTGAAGAGTGGGAGAATACCGACGTAGAATCGTTATGCAGGAACCATTCACCTCTGGATATCGCTGACAGCAGAGACCCAGTTCTACATCTGCCAGTTACCAGTAAAATTACGAATTTTACTTACTCCAATTACTACTGCGCTTTGTGTCATTCCGATGCTGTTAATATAGAGGTGTGGAATTCCAAAATGCAGTGTTTCTTCACTAGTAATAACAAAACGTTAGAGGAAAATACTAATATGCTACAAGATTTGTTGAACCTTCGAAAAAACAGAACAACCTACAGTCTTCGAGAGGGCACAGACGATGAAAAACCGTTAAAGCTCATAAAGTCTAGTCTAAAGTTTCACGAAGAAAGGAAAAATTGGCTGATAACGAATCCAAACAACAGAGATATCATCATGGAATGTTCTTTTAATTTAGCCCTTAACAAAGTTCGTCCATGGAATCAGTGTAGTCCCTCCATACACAATTGCGCTGCGAACTGGACGAACGAAGAAATCGAAAATCTTTGTCTCTCCTTTTCAGCTCCTGTTGACTACTACAGCGATTACGAAAACGTTTCTAACATCAATGGCATCATCTATGCTGGAACAAACGTTGAACCAATTACATATAGAAATATGTACTGCGCAGAGTGTAATTACAAGCCAATTAAAAGTCCTTGCATAGTGTTTGATCAGAAGGATACAAGAGACACTTCTTCACCAATTCCTCCTCTAACAGTTCTATTTCATGTTCCCAACAACATTCAAGCGAAACATTTACAGGCAGATGTACATTGCAATGATAATGAAGCTTTCATTCTTTTATATACTACTCGAGGCGCTTGCATACTTTGCCAAATTGTAAGTGACCAATATACCTATGGAAAATGTATTGAGGAAAGCTATGACAATGAACTTCATTATCATACAGAAGATGGGAGGAATGAAGATGTGAGTACCCCAGTAATCATACTCGGCATTATTATTCTACTGTGTATTATCCTTTCTATTGTAAGTTTAACATTACACCTAATTGCGTTCCTGCTAGTGAAGAGGATGAGAAACCTCCCTGGGATGAACTTAGCCACTCTATCCTGCCTTCTGCTGCTGTTTTATGTTAATTTTCTGATGGTTTTATTATTGGAACCCAAAACGACACTGTGCTACTTGGTGGCATGCACCGCATACTTCTGTTTCATTGGGTCCTTTTGCTGGATGAATGTGATAGCTTTCGATACCTGGATGTCTTTCAGAAGAATAACTACGGCTGTGAGGTCGCAGGAGACTTGGAAACTTTACCGAAAATATTCCCTCGTCAGTTGGTCTTTGTCGGTCTTTGCCGTTGCATCAGTGATAGCTCTTGACAAACTTCAGCTGACCGGAACTCTGAAATCCTTGCAACCTAAACTAGGAGAAAGTATATGTTTTTTGGGACAACAGTTACCCCTTCTTCTATTCTACGGCGTGCCAATGATTATGTCCTTTTCTTCTGTACTTGCATTTTTCATCTGGACGTCACTTCTCATACGCCGAGAACATCGAAGACTAAAGGAGGTTCTTCGATCTCAAAGAAAAAGAAATTTATTCAAAGCTTTCATGAGGCTGTCAGTTTCAATGGGGCTTACTTGGGTAGCTGTTCTCTTGTCACACTTAGTGGAAAACGAACATGTCAGTCTAGTTTTATGTATTATCTCCACACTGCAAGGAGTTTTCATTTTCGTCACATTCACCTGCCGAAAAAGTGTGTGGAAGGAAATCGTGAAGATTTGTAAACGCGAGAAAACGAACATCGTTAATAAGGGAACAGGGCAGAGAAGAGACTCCTCAGCAAGCGAGCATCAAGAACAGCCCATTGAGCTACAACTTGTTCCTGCATCGGGTGAACGGAATCTATCCACAACAGCCAGAGTGACTTCATGAATTAAATTTCAAGAAAATATAATGCATTATTTGTGGAACTGGATAAAGAATAAGTGAACTGACATTATGGAAACGTAAATAAATACAAGCGCGCGCGCATACAAACACGTACATATACATATATTTAATATATATTCAAATATGCATGAATAGTTATAAAAATTTTCTTACCCTGTACGCTCGATTGTACCATCATCCTATCAAATATAACATGAATTTCGACTTTAAGTATCAGTCCTCTTCGCGAAGTTTGAAAATTTAAGACGAATCAATTCCGATTTCATTTTTTCGTGTGGGACATCTTCAATATACATATATATTAATGTATACATATGTATATGCGCGTAGGTATGCATACGTGCTAAGCAGAATGTCAACAGATCTTCTTTGAAGATAGCGACTACTTCAGGTGTATTTGCATTGAGCAAGCACAAACATACATTCATACTTATATAACTGTTTGTGACGTACAGTACATGGTAAGGATATGTGCGCATACAAATTAAAACAGCTATGTTATACCTATAGCTGATAGCTGTATTTACTGGAAGAAACAATTCTAAAGTTTATTTAGCTGTCATTCTTAATAAGTTATACCACCGTACATAAGGAATTTTCATAACAATTAGTTTACGTTAGTGTGTGTGAGCGCGTGTATATATATATATATATATATATATATATATATATATATATATATATATATAATATATATATATATGTATAAATAAAACATAGATATATATATATATATAATATATATATATATATATATATATTATATGTATAAATAAAACTAGTATGATGTCTGTAACCACGTATATATTAGTATACATACATACACACACTTAAACATATATATATATATAATAATTATATGTATATATATATATATGTATTTATATATATACATATATAGATATATATATATATATATATATATATATATATATAATATTATATATATGTATATATATATATATATATATATATATATATATATTATATATCTTCTTTTTCACACCGTTATTCCTACATTAAGAGGTCGATGCCTGATGTACCTTCTCATGCCTTCTATCAAAGGCATCATCAACATCAGGCAAGGTTTATTTTGGGCAATGGGGTTTTTACGACTGCCTGCCCTTTCTGTCATCAACCACAGTTATTGGCGGTGGGCCTAGCCTTTTACTAAAAAGTATATATATGTATGTATGTATGTATCATACTGGTGGTCATGATTGGTAAACTCTGAAATGATATTTTTGTCAAGATATTCTTACCTCCCAGCTTTTCCCCCTCCATGACAATTAAACTCAAAATAAATTGCAGAATATTGTTAGACAATAAGGTTTTAAATATACGAAAAAATTGTTCATAACTTCAGGGTCATATAATTTGTTATTATAGAAGTATAGGTAAAAGGTTGCATAATTTTAAGATGTAAAATGTCTCAGTAATATGGAATTAAAGTAAAATTATGATAGTAAGTTTTTCTGCATACTGTTTGCCATCTGATGAAGGCAAAGATGAAAAAGAAAAATCATACAAAAATATACTACATACTTATGGATTGATTTACATTAGGCGTTACAGAAGATAATACTCTCGATTAGTCCGCTATGTTGCTATATTTAATAAATCACCCACATTCATGCAAAAGACACATGTGCCAATGCACATACACACACACACACACACACACACACACACACACACACACACACACACACACATATATATATATATATATATATATATATATATATATATATATATATATATATATATATATGATCCCTGAAACATGTTCAGTTACTCCCATTCCCATTCATTTAGTGACTGTTAATCAATATTCATGAAAGTGACCTAAAACACATAAAAACATACTATAGAAGCAAACGTGTGTCCTTTGCTCCCGTTATCTGTTTGTGTATAGGATTATATGTGCTTTTTCATATATGAATAAACTATTCCATGATTTTCAGGGGACTTTTATTATTTTGGTTCCCCCTTTTCCGTTCAATTCTCTCGGCATTCAATTCTGGGGAGACACTCAGGCAAGCTATGGAAGGAAATGGCCTCCAGATTTTCTTTTCACCAGAATGGCTGTGCATTGGGAGCAAGCTTTTTTTCTCCCTCTGCATTACGCAGTAATTATTCTAATTTGGTTAACTGACAACAGCAGCATCCGGTCCTCAATAGGCCACAGTCCCAGCGGCTGCGTCTCCGCTATGAACAGCGGCGGCTTGTATGGTTGCTTTGGAAGCATCTTCTGTACATAGAAGAGAAAGACGAAGAAGAAGAAAATGACTTCAGAAGAGAATTGTTCTCGTCTACTTGTACCATTATGATTTCTCTTTAAATAATGAGATCCATTTGATGAACTTGTTAGTACACGTTATTTTTCTTACATTGCAATAAACCTAGGAATGAAAAATAATTTCTCAGACTAATCGAAAGAAACGATGAGGATCTTAATTGTGAAATCAAAATGTTGCTGCATGAAAGACGTCATTCAATGTGGGAGTAGAAAAGGTGACCACCAAGAATGATTAAACAGATAGTGACTAGTAATAAGGATCTTGAAATCTTGGTGGGAAAAAAAAAGCAGCCAAGAATAATTATACATAATCTTAAATTTTGAAAACAAGAAGAAAAAACTTTCCCAAGTTTCTTATTTTTATAACACGCATATATATATATATATATATATATATATATATATATATATATATATATATATATATATATATATATATATATATATATATATATATATATATATACAACCACACATTTACATACATACCTATAACTGAATCACGAAAATTTAGAACGTGATGAATATATAAGAATAAAGGCGAAAGCCACGAAGGAAAATGAAAAAATGAAGTACTCCTCGAAGGCCTTTGGACTCTCGTCCTTTACTAAGCAGATTGATATAAATATGAAAGTGAGTTTAGAAAGAAAGCTCGTGTAAATGACAGATCTGTGGTTTGTGTTTCACTTAGCTGGGGAAGAGATTCCTTATACTATATCGGTCCGTGTTTGTCAAAGATCGATCAAAACTCAATCGGAATGATGCAAATTCTTCAAAATTCAAAGTTCATTCGAAAAGAATTGTTGCAAATGGTTTAAAGGGACGAGCGAAGGGCTGTTCTCATTAGATAATGAATAATGAATAGTTTTATGTCTGGACAGGACAAAGCAAGTACCGCTTTACCTGCGAAGAGTTCCAAGGAAGCAACGTCTCTCTCCCATTTTAAGCGATTGCTTGAGAGGTACAAACAGGTAACGTTTTACGTTTTAAGACAATAAATTAAATACAATTTTGCATTTCAACGGTGCGAAAGAAACTGTTTCAGATTTGTAGAAAGTGAATTAAATTACGTTCAAAATGTAAAAAGTACGATGAGATGAAACTTTCACACCTACAGTAATGAATGAAAACATCGATTTGTATTTCATTTGCACCGCAAAATGCCGTTGCACATAAGTTCTCGTGACGATACTTGGGAGTCTGGTGGGAGCAGCAATAGGAGGCAATGAGACCAGAGAAGCCAGTTTGCTATTCACTCGTTTGACTGACAGCCCGATTTTGAGGTCTGTTGTCACAGGGAGAGGGTAGTGATATTCAAATATCGCGAAAAGAATATGGAATTATAAAACGATATTTAAAAAACTGTTGCGAAAATAAACAATCACAATAATGGTTAATCTTTGTCGAAATAAGAGCCAGACGTATCCCGAAACTGTTCGTGCATTAGACTCTCAAAGAAGGAATTTTGAGTTTTATTATAATTTGCAACGGCGTCTTTTAACTTCTCGGGTACTTAAAATAAATGAGTAGAATTACGATGAATTTCTGAAAGAGCCATCGCATGGGGTTATCTATATCATTTCCTGTTTGTGATAACGAGAGAGAGAGAGTTACAAGGATTAGGATGTCTCAAAGACTTTATAGTCCATCCGAGGAGACATCGCGTGCTCACTTATCTCTAGGAGCAGGTTTTACTGTTCATTCACAGAGTCCTAATGATTTTGTCTAGCTTTCTTTTAAACTCTTCCACACACACACACACACACACACAGCATATCGACGTACAAAAATCCTATTTATTTAACCATTTCGAGAATTAGGAGGAAAGACACAGTGGTTGTCTTAAGTCACCTAATCTCTCTCTGTTCCACATCGACCCAACCACACTCACGGCCGCCGTAGGGGAAGGGCCATCCCAAGCATCAGGCCGAAATGATCTCGACCGAGACCAACCGTCCCACAGAAGAACTCCACCATACTCGCCAGGAGGGACTTGGCGTTCTAGCGATGCGGAAGCTGAATTCAGTGGAGACAAGATACGCTGAAAACATCTTTAGATTTTCAGTCGATTGACAAAGAGACCGGGACCTCCCTCATTGAAATAAACAAATAGCATTACAAAAATGTATATAATAATAACAAATAATTACCAACTCCAAGATGATCTATTAGCCACTACTACGCTGGGAAAAATGATTGCTGTTAAGAGCGATTTATATCCAATATGAAAAATAAATGACAATTGCGAGCCCATAATTATTATTATCATTAATTATTATTATTATTATTATTATTATTATTATTATTATTATTATTATTATTATTATTATTATTATTATTATTGAGAGAGAACGCACAAACATCATTTAGTTGGGGCCTCTGCCCTTTTGCTATCTAGTTCAAGTTGCCTAGTCACATCCGCGTGTCAGAACAGCACAACAACAGAAAAACTAGAACCAGTCTACTTCATTAAAACAGCTTGATAAAATTGTTTAGGGTGGAAAATTCAACGCCATACATGGTCAAAGCTATACCATAGTCAACTTAAGGCTGGCGTAGATTATATGAACACTTCACTCTGCATTAATCAATAAGCGCGTATTCCTAGCGGATCGTCATATGGCAACCTCCCCTCCCGGCCTGTCAACGTAATCCTTACTCATCCACAAGCAAGGGGCATTAGTGTTTGAGGTCCTGAAGAAGACAGAAGACGCTCTGGTTCATCACTGAGATCGCGCTGAATGGCCGACATTGCTGCAGTGTGTCGCTTGACCGCCTAAATATCGTAAAACCAAATCAAATCATTTGTGGGATCTGTTTACGGTGACTGATACAGTCCCTTCAATGAATGCCAATGGCGCTCCCGTTAGGCGTCATCTTGCTGGTGGTGGCTGGCAATTGCGTGGAAGCCTATTCAATGAATGATTTTGTGTCCTTCACATCTACTTATTGCCCTGGATCATACAACTGTCATCAGCGAAACGAAACTTTAAGTTTTCCATATATGTGCGAATGTCATGATGACTGTCTCAAGCACAGCTCCTGTTGTTATGATGCTCCTGCTTACGAGAAGAGAGAAATGAAAAGAAGCCTCGAGAGATCGAGGTGCGTCTTAAAAACAAAGATGACTGTCAGGTGCTTAGACGGGTGGAAAGATAGAGAAATCCAAGAGCTGTGTGATACAGCCTCTCCTTGGAGTTTCTTTCGGAGCAAAGAACCATTTCTTCATCTTCCTGTTACAAGCAAAGTAACCAACACTACATATCCTAACTATTATTGCGCCATTTGCAATCGCGATGCTGAACACATCAAAGTTTGGAACTATTTATTTGGTTGTAAATACCCATCACAGTCATATATTGTTGGAAAGAAATATTCGCCATCAGAGCTGAAAAAAATACTGGATACTTTGGCTGTTAAAAACTGCTCTGACTGCAGTATAGGTAATGGCATGATGACCACCAATCCTACTTATTCAGATGAAACACAAGAGTGGAGAATTTCCATAACGACCAACAAGGGAAAATTATTTTTCAGTTGTCGACCAAGTATTTCGGCAGGATTAATAGGGGAACCATTACATAGTTGTGTGGAAGAGATAGAGACATGTGCTGAAAACTGGAATGACAAAGAAGTCGAAGATTTATGTAAATCCTTTAAAGGCTCAATAAGCATACAAAGACCTCTCATCAGTTACAGGAATGTATTTTGTGCAATTTGTAATAACGTTTTCAATGCTCACCTATGCCATCGGTACCCTGAGATAGGAGTATCAGAATTTTACCCTTACCCTCTTCAATTCCTGTATGAAGTTCCAGATATGAAGAATAAGGATTTAAAATTGAAATGTGAAGCCGATGAAGATTTCTACCCCAATTACTGTACTAAAGAAAAGCCAAAGAATATTTTGTGCCAGTTATCAGAAAATCACTACGGTGATTTCTGTATCAAAAGAGACCATGCCCCGAAAAGCTTCTTCTCTGATCCTGGAAGAAATAATCAGATGGATGGGGAGAACAGTACTGGTGATGAGATTGAGGTTCACAAAACTGTTTCAAGTAAGAGTTCAAATAAAATTCATCATATGAATGGAACTCATGGGGATACTTTGTTGACCAGAATTCTAGAAACAGAGAAATCTTCCTTCCTCAGCTGGGTTACGTTTTCTCTGATCTCAGTATCTATGGCGTGTCTCCTGCTTCATTTGGCAATCTCTGTGTTATCGAAAGAGCTGAGAAGTCTGCCAGGAAGGAACCGGGCTTCACTTTGTCTGTCTTTACTTCTCAGTTACATCACCTTCATTACGGGACCTTTTCTTGAAACAAATACAACAGCATGCTATGTTTCAGCTTCAGTCATGTACTTCAGCTGGATAGCCTCTTTCTGCTGGATGACTGTCATAGGGTTTGACACATGGTGGTGTTTTGAAAAAACGGCTACAGACTTTCACCTTGCTCAAGGCTCTGGGTGGTTCCGGTTCCTCCTTTACTCAGTTTCTAGTTGGTTGACCTCGGCAATGGCTCTTGCAGTCCTCATAATCATTGATCAAATACAACCTGAAGGTATTGACAAATCCTTACTTCCTAAATTAGGGCGAGAGATTTGTTGGTTTGGAGAAAATGAGTCTTTGCAAGTGTTCTTTGTGTATCCAGTGATTACAGTTGTTGTTATAATTACCATTCTCTTCGTTCGAACAGCCTGGGTTATTTTTAAGTCATCTCAAGGAAATGGGAATGTAACGAAGAACTGTGCCAGAAGAAATCTTTTCAAGATAAATCTGAGACTCGGTGTCATCATGGGCATTCCCTGGACGACTTACATCACATCATGGTATTTTGGCACCACATTCTTGGAGTATATTTTCGTCATCATGAATTCATTTCAAGGGACTTTCATCTTCTTTGCCTTTTCGTGCAAAAGGGAAATATGGGCAGGTCTTCTCAAAAAGTGCCAAGCTGCTTTGAACAATGTAAGGAAGAACGATATTCAGCAAACAACTTCAACACTTGGAATTCAAGATGAACAGCTGTGAAAATGGGCAGAATCTCCGAGACATCTACAAAGGAAAATGAAAGGTAAATTTTATTTTTTTCTAGGATGTAATAAACATGACGCATCTTTTTCCAACAGTTATATCCCCTTTAGAGGAGATGGGATAAAAATTCCGATGTTCCTCTTATTTACTGTTCCGGTTGGAAGTTTGGGTGAATCATGCAAGTATCTTCTCCCAGCCTCTTCTTGTCTCTGCAGAGGGACCTTGTCCCTTCAGAATTCTTTATTTTTTTTAATACTTTTGATAAAAAAATTACATATCACGAAATGCAGCAAAACAACAACATTTACATTAATCTTGCGTTTACTCAATTACAGATCTTTGTTTCTAAGATGATTTGGAACTAATGCCGATGGAGAAACACGAAGTGTCAACTTTGTCGAAAAACTTAGAGGACGAAGGTGAGGGATCCCCAGAATAATCAGAAAATCCCAGAGCCACTGGCAATGATGATCGTCCAGTAATCAAGCCTTTTATGTTATATACATTTTAATGCGATTATTATCATTCAAAGTTTTGTATCTTAATCATTTGTGTCTGATGAATTGTACACCAACAAAATGAAGATGATACTCCTACTTCATAAGGACTGGCAGACCTGTTTATGAAAGAAATAAAGCCACATGAGTGTGCCTGAATCTTTAAATGATGACCTCTCAGCCCTGAATATGCCTTAATAACAGAGTATTTCTTCCTGTGATAACTCACATGAGAACACTCTTGCAATGGACCACTCGAGAAGTAGACGAGTTATTTATCCGGTCAACTACAGCATTCCAAAAATTAAATCTTCTTCTTCTTCCCAGCTTTAACCCCTTTTTATATGGTCCTTTAAATGAAAGTTTAGCTAGAGGATTCCAGTAATTGAACAGAGTAATCATAAAGAATACTCACATACTCAACAGGAAATATTTCCTGTAAAGAGGTTAATACAATTAATTTTTAAACTAAAAAAATCTACTCTACTGAAAGGTTTACGAATAATGTTGGCACTACATCGAACAATAATCTAAATATTAATTGAAATCTGCAGATATGTAAATTTAGACGACACGTATCCCTTCTACACGAGATAAAATATCATTAAATAAGCCAGCATATGAAACTCCAGACAATGATAAAGAAACTATACTAACTGTCAGTTAACCATGTTTTTACAGTTTCACAAAATTCCATCAGAGAATCTAGCTAGAGAAACAGACAGACTGACAGACCGAACCTTTGCGGCTGAAATGCTCCACAATGATTCCAGTGACATAAATATCTAGATTTTTCTCGTATTGCAACAAAATATATAAGTATGTTTTATCTCCCAACTACAAAAAATCCACATGCACCTTCATACCCTATACCCTGGAGACGGGAAGGAAGTCGCGGAAAATGTTACAAGTTCCCAGTAAAGCCCTGCAGTTGTGCTCCAGACACAGCACAGTAGAATCTTTATAAGTATATGACAAAATCACCAAGAACTGAGTATGCCCCTGCTTAGAGCACTCAGAAGTGAATAAAGGACAGTGTTTTTTGGGTCATTCAGTATAAATTGTCGATAAAAATGAACCTTTAGAGCACATATGATCTTGAACGTCGAACATGGAAAGCTTATTTAGTAGGGCAGAGACATTAAAATTCACTGATTTGAAAAGGAAATCACAAAAGTATATATATGTTAAGTAGGACGTGTATTCCATTGTCGAAAATATGCGACCTTAGATGTTTCAGGGTCAAACCAACTCAAACAAATTTCATGACACCGGAGGAAGTGAAGGCGTTGAGGGGAATTCTAGGAATAGAGGAATCTCGCAGTGGGATGGCCTCCTTCTGCTGCATTTGCGTCGTAGCTTTCTTATCAGTTAAGCCACTAACTGTGGTCAACTACTGCCTTAATAAAAAGTGCTTTCTGAACAATCATTTGAAAAAACGAAACAACTCTATAAGCATTCTGACATTCAAAGTTCGGCCAAAAAGTTAAGTATATCTTAGTTTAACCAGACCACTGAGCTGATTAACAGCTCTCCTAGGGCTGGCCCGAAGGATTAGATATTTTTACGTGGCTAGGAACCAATTGGTTACCTAGCAACGGGACCTACAGTTTATTGTGGAATCCGAACCACATTATATCGAGAAATTAATTTCTATCACCAGAAATAAATTCCTCTATTTCCCTGTTGGCCGAGCCGAGAATCGAACTTCGGACCACTGGATTGGTAGTCGAAAACCACTCGTCCAACGGGGGACTTAGAATTTCGCCGTGAAACTAGGTCGTTTTAAAGCTACATATGTGCTTCATGTATTTTACATCAGCGTACTCCTCGAACATGGTAAGAACAAAAATAGCAGTCTCTGTGGACGAGAAACGGATAAGCCAAACGGTTTCCGGTGAGCCAGGGAATCTTAAATGTTATCTTACTAGATATAATAAGTTGCGACAGCAACAAGCAAACGGAAATATTCTAAAAAAAAATATGTAATGAAGCCGCCCGACCTTGCCATAGAAAAGTATTTCCAATGCATAAAATTGCGGGACTTTTTTATTATTATTATTATTAACAGTTTTTCAGCGATTATTTATTGACAAAGTCCGAGTAATTTAATAATTGCCCTAAGGATTGATTGTGTAGACCGCATGCAACTATGTATCTATTCATTTTTATATCAAACTCCTGATGCTCTTTTCTACTTCATAGTCCCCCTCCAATGACGATGAAAACAGAAGCAGGGAGCATTTGAGCTCTTTCTTAGTGAAAAAACCTTTATTGACAAATATATATATATATATATGTATATAGTATATATATATATATATATATATATTTGTGTGTGTGTGTGTATATATATATATATATGTATATATATATATATATATATTATATATATATATATATATATTACATAATAGAAAAGGTGAAGAAAGCTCCTTCAAATTTCAGGTCCGTAAAACTCTTAAAAGCTGTTATGGATCTTCATCACCAATTCTGTGAGTTATGCCGAAGCGGCAGACGAACCCTCTCTCAATAGCTTTCATCGATTGTCAGTTTTGCTTCGTATTTCGTCATTAAGCGGCAGACGACACCTTTTAACGGAAAGGTGTAGGCTTTGAACAGTACATACATACATACATACATACATACATACATACATACATACATATATATATATATATATATATATATATACACACACACATGCATGAGGCTATAGATGTCCTTTAATACCCACGAAATTATTATTATCTATTATTAACTAAAAATATCCCCTTCGGTTAACATATATGAAAACATTAATTCCGAGGTAGAGCGAACTGGATATTAAAGGACATTTGTAGCTTAATGCATGTATATGATCACAGTGATGTGATAAAAATTCACACATATATAGTATATATATGTATACATATATAATAATATATATACGTATACATATTATACATATGTATACTATATATATGCGTGTATATATAAATACACACAAATTTCTGGCTCACATCGGTATCGATGCCAGTTTCTCAAATGAAGGTCGGGTGACTCCCACAGAGTCAGTTGGTACCCCCCTGGATTATCATCTGGGAGATCTGGGTTCGATCCCAATGTGAGTCAGATATCCATTTCGGTGAAACACGAGCTCAGGTGTTGATTAGTTTCATACACACAACTTGTGTACACACACACACACACACACACACACACACACACACACATATATATATATATATATATATATATA
>NC_087215.1:25091137-25136137 GCF_015104395.2 Macrobrachium nipponense | reverse complement strand
GCGAAAGCGGGTGACCGGGAGGTCAAAAGAACCCACAAATTGAAACACCTGACGCCCAACACTGTCAACTGTAATATCAGTCAAGATCCGGCGTTACCTACCTTTTGAAGGCATTTATTCCTCTTCATTCCCTAATACTATGCGATGGCTGCTACTAATAATCATATATACAACGAGATTTTTGTCCTTATGCTGGCTTCTTCGTGTGACTGCGCAAAACATTTACGGACAGTGAACTCCACGTCTAACTATCAGAAATTCTTGCGAAAGACTATGAAGAAAAATATAATGTAATCGATGTAAGTACGATACAGATACAAAATCAATTGAACACTGTCGCAATTTTTGACGGGAAAAGTAACTTAACGCTATCTTCAATTTCAAAGATAAAAAATACTCTCAGAAATACCCTGAAATTTAAAGCGATGAAAATTTAAATAAAAATATCTATAAGATTGCATTCTATGTTCGTTTCATAATTTGCCGGCTTATGGTGTGTTGCAATGACTGGACCCTGTGGTAGGGGGGTAAAAATACTACCGTCGTAGGTCTTGCGTGTCGTAAAAGGCGACCAAAAGGACAGCTGCTGCCTTGCAGTCTTACCATTTAGTAAAACGCTAGGCCCATTGCCAAGAACTGTGGAAACTACTGCCTTGCAGGTGGGCTTTTTGGTCAAATGTTGATAACAGCAAAGGCATGTGGTCGTAAAAACCGCTTTGCTAAGCAATAAACCATACCTGATGTATGCAGCGGAGAAAGGTGCATCAGGCAACCGACCCTTAATGTAGAGATAACGGTGGGAAAGAAGGTGTGTTGCAATGACTACTGCAAATCCCAATTACTGTGTAATTATGAGTAATTTTAGTGCTGCTCCATAACTCTTTAAATGTTCTTTTGATTACAAATCTTACCCAAACTCATTTTGTACTCAAAGAACACTTTTCTCCATCATGAAACTTTAATTATGAAGATTTCATAAAATTGCTGGAATCTAAATATCGTCTTTTGTGGACAGCAGAATGCACGATTCATTCTACTGGAGGCACTGCAAGATTTTTATTTTATTTTATTTGTTTTTGTAGCGTCAATGACGAGGATTAGTGGAAGATAACTCATGCATTATTTTTAATACAATAAACTGGAATCACATCAAAAATGGTCTACGACGTTGATTAGCAGTGTGGTCAATGGCTCTTTCAACAGAGTCAGGAGAAATTTCCTTACTCAGAAAAGATAGTTTACGATTTTAGCAAGAAACATTATTATTATTATTATTATTATTATTATTATTATTATTATTATTATTATTATTATTATTATTATTATTATTATTATTGCTCTAAGGCCAATGATGTACGCAGCAAATATCCAAGTTAACACGAGAGCAATAACAGGAAACAATAAAAATAATAACAATAATAAAAAGAAAATATACATTCTGTCATGAAGTCATATAAGGCTCTCGCTGCATTTGTCACTAGAAGACTTGTTTATGAGAATTCGGCTGACAAAAGCAACGAATTGTCGAGTAAATTGTATCACTGAAGTTTCTGGTTGTGAATTGCGCCTATTTACGCTTCTGATAATTACACATAACGTTGCTGGCAATCAAACGTTGGGTGGATGGCAGTTTAATAACCCTCGTTAACAATAAAGTATTAATGACAACTCTATCATTTTAGTTATGAGGAAAAAAGGAGAGAGAGAGGAGGAGGAGATAGAGAGAGAGAGAGAGAGAGAGAGAGAGAGAGAGAGAGAGAGAGTGTTAATAAACGTAATTTCTGGCAGGAGAAGAGGGCAAGAATGAGTAATAAGAGATTCGATTAGCCCCATTTTAAAGGTACAGTGAGAGATTGTTATAACATTAGCTTTTACAAGATGCACGCATGAGCGCGCACACACACTTTATATATATATATATATATATATATATATTATATATATATATATATATATATATATATGTGTGTGTGTGTGTGTGTGTGTGTGTAATTATACATATATTTATGTGTGCGCGTGCGTATGTGTGTACCATCCTGTGAGGTCATGACAAATCTCCTCTAGCACTCTTTCAAGTTTCCTTAATCTTAAAATTAATATAATCAAAATTCTCTCTGTCTCCCTCTTTCTTGTGCACATGTGTACACAAACACACACACACACAGACAACTGATGCATTATAAAAAAATATTAATAACGGACCTAATGAAAGCGGCCCGTTGACGTCACGCTCCAATTTTGGCAGCCATTGCGTGACGTTGGAGTTAAATATGCAAACCATTTAAGTGCTAAGGACGTTATCGGTAAAGTGGCGGTCATGACAAGATTTGCAAGTTATTTAGGAATGGAGAAACCTCGCCTTGTTTTTTTTTTCCATCTAATTACCTTTAAAAACAGCTCCATCTTTCCACGGGCAATCTCTTTGTGAAACTATGTTAAAGTTGAATAACGTTGATTTATTTTTCGTCATGTCTTTACGATATAATTACCGTGTCGAATCAAAACAGGATGAGCTATGAAATACTTTACCTTATTAGTGACGAAATTTACAACATAAAATTTAAAGTGAAAAATATCAGTTTTATTGACGAAAGCACTTTACGACATAGGAAGACAATAATAGAAAATAAATATGTGAAATATGATTCACAATTTACTATCTCTGAAATTCGAAATTTTTCTAGGAGGCTAAAAGAAATTAAACTGGTATTTATTTATGACAGTCCAAAATTTTAAGTTTAATAAAAAATATTTTTTCTTAATAACATTTAACTCTTCTTCACTGACTATGTATTCATATATATAATATGTGTGTGTGAATTTTTATCGCATCACTGTGATTCATATATATACATGCATTAAGCTACAAATGTCCTTTAATATCCAATTCGCTCTACCTCGAAATTAATACATTTTCATATATGTTAACCGAAGGGGATATTTTTAGTTAATAATAGTTAATAATAATTTCGTGGGTATTAAAGGACATCTATAGCCTAATGAATGTGTATATTATATAGACAATTTACAATTTAGTCTCGACATTAAACAAGAATGCAATTTGTACCCGCTCATTAACGCATTCAGAATACTCCTACACTTTCATAATAAGAAATAGATATTACGACTATCTAAAGTTTAATATCATTGATCATCAAAGCGCAAACAGGAAAGCAGGAAGGAGGGGGGGGGGGGGGGGGCGCTCGCGGGAGGCGAGGTGGGGGATTGGCGAAGGCAAGGAAGGATGAAGAATCATTTGCGTCATTTCTCTGTCATTTAATCCTTTTCTTCCTTCTTCCATTCTCCTTCTTCTTAGTCTTCTTTTTTCATATGATTAAGATATGCTGTGAAAGACAACAGCAGCAGTGATAATAAAAATAATTTCTTCATCAATAATCTACCACACGTAACGAGGGATGACTTAAAAGAAAATCAATACCATAGTCACTGTCATATTCCTCTTGGATTATTCAATGATTAACCTCTTTGGTTGAAACCGTCGTTAGCAGGTCGCCAAGCGGTGGTCCACGGACCACTGGTGGTCCATGAGTAAATTTTTATGGTCCGCAGAAAAACTGGGACATCTTCAGGCAACCCTGATACAAATAGCACAGAAAACAGAGAGCCCAGTGTTGCTAATTTAGCATTTTTAATGCTAGATTTAGACTGTCAGCATTAACTAACAGCATTATTAATTACGATAAATCAAACATTATAAATATGAATTTACTCCGATGAAGTATACGTAAAATGCATATCAAATAAATGCAGTTACCCTTTTTTATAATTTCATATTGGTGGTCAGGCAAATTTAAAATTATATACTTAGTGGTCCTTGAAGTTCGAAAGGTTGGCGACCGCTGTTGTATACGATGACAGACCAGGTTGATTATGGACTGAAATGACCGTTCCAACCTGGGCACAGTTTGCGATTGGTCCGACGGGTCACTCACTCAAAGAAGAAGGAAAGAAAGAAAGAAAATCGGCAATTTTATTTACAAACCTGAATGATATACTGAATATGTATAAAATAGAAATGACAGCTGAACAAACTGTAATGGAATACCTAAATTGATAACATCATTTCTTCAGCATATTCCTCAGTGAAAACAAAACTCTACGAATGAAGATGACAACAGCTGTGTTATCAATTTGAACATAACATCGGTAACCCACTGCGCAGCAAACATATTTTCTCTGATCGGTAATAAGTGGTATTAAGTCTTGTGATGCTCATGACGGCTGCACATCTTCATGAAATCTGGGATTATTGAAGAAAATTTATCTCCCAGGAAGTAAACTCTGGTTGGCACCAGGAAGGACCAACTCCGAAGACAGAGGGAACCATAATGATGAACGAGAGAAAGAATGACGTTCGATAAGAATGTTTATCCTGCGCTTCAAAGATGTATTAGGAACATATCAACGGAGAGGATAAAGGAGAACAATTGAAAGATACGCATTTCTCAACGTAAATAATATGTTTCACTTTTCCGAAAAAGACAACGAGAAAAACGGAAAAAGCGGGTAGCGCTGAAGGTCAAGGAATGACATTTATTAATGGCAAGGTCATCTATATATGTATAACAAAGAATTAACCCTATCTTGCATCGGCAATTTCGAATGGCAAGTCTGACTCATAACGCAAAATATCTCGAAGTCTTACAAGACAGCCATACTGGTACTCAACAAACGTACAATTGCCGTCATAACACAGCCATTACCGAACGCTAATGTCTAAATGGAGATTACGTCTAGGAGGATAATGAATTTCTCACAATTCATGACTGACTTCTCACTCGTTGCCATTCTTCTATTTCCTTATCCAATACAGTTACTCTCACAGCAACGTGCAACGTATCGTTTAAAAAACAGATCTGCCACATTCATCTCTCTCTTTCTCTCTCTCTCTCTCTCTCTCTCTCTCTCTCTCTCTCTTCTCTCTCTCTCTTTCAGGCGTCGGCTACACAAGACATTAGGTTGCCTCACACACTGGAGTCAACACTAAAGTAAAACCAAGTGACTTCCGATTCTCTCGTTATCGTTTTTGCTTTTCTTACAAGGAGGGGATCACACACAACTCAGTAATTCCATCGCCTATTCATAGATGATTTCGTATGAATAGAAGTTGGCCATTCAATCTCGTCTACTGTCAACATTCGTATGGGAATTGTACTAGTGCTCATTACAAGATCTCGCAAAAACCCACTTTCTGTCCCTGCCCTGTCTCCCTACATATTATGAATACAGAATCTACAAATCTCTTATAACTGATATACCCGTTTTTCATAACAGCCAGAGCGATATATATATATATATACTATATATATATATATCGCTCTGGCTGTTATTATTTAGATGCTACAAATCGACGAGCCGAGATATTTTCGAGTGAGCAGTAATTCCACCCACAAAGTACAAAATTATCTCCGAAGTTTGTCTAACCAGGAAAAAAGTGTTAATTATCCACTTGGAACTTCACGAATAATAGAGCACACAAGATCAGTTACGTAAGGCCCAGAAATTAGGGTATTTTCGTCCACTTTCGAAATTTGGGGCATCGCATTTACTGTCTAAAAGTTCTAATCCACACAGGAGGAAGATTCTGCAATCAACCACCATAAGACAAGCAGATAACACGAACTTGTCAGAGGGCATTGGATGGCTGACATCGCTGACAAAACCCTCCTGAATTATCTTATTAATGAAGATAATCCAGTCAGACTGACAGTCAGATAACCATCGTTCAAGAAATCTAAAGAACGCTGTAATCCAATGCTCTGAGATCATAAATATAATCTATCTCCCACCAAGAACGGAACACAAGAAATCTATTGGAAGACAGTATGCCTCAAAAGCCTGCCCCCCCCCCCCCCCCCCCCCCACCCCCCCCCCCCCCCCCTCCCCCCGCAACACACACATAGACACAAAATTATCCCTTATGAATATCGTATCTGTATCTTTTACTTGAGGTTGTTTTCTGAAGACATTACCGACAAATTATAAGTATAATAGGAGAGCGTTAAATACATTTAGCCATGCCCGTGAAGGTATATAGACAATAATATTAATTTTTACTCTCTGTCTGCATTACCCAGTATATAATAGCTGGCTTTCGTTGCTAAATGCAGAGATGATCCACGAAACTTCGCCTTACTCAAAACTTCCCAAGCGCAGTACAGATCGATCTCACAGTCTCTCCATCCACCCAATTCTTTGACTATTTTTGGATGAAAATTGAACTGAAGCTCTGAATTCTATCCAGATTTTCGGAGATCAAGTCGTTTCACACTTGTCGAGGAAAGATCACATCAACAAAATGAATAGGAATTGCAATATAGAATTTAGGCCAAAGGCCAAGAGATAGGAACTATGAGGTTATCCAGCAATGTAAGAGAATTTCACTTTACGAGGAAAATATCGCAGTTGTACTGTGAAACAATTGTTAGAGAGGGTGAAAAGTCTGATGGGAGAATGAGAATATGAACGGAGTTAAAGTAAATGATATGAAAGAAGTCGCAGCTAGGGGCTAAGTGACGCTGAAAAATAGCTTAAGTGATACATGAAGTGAACCACGTGAGGTTAGGTCAAGTATATCTAGTCTAACCAGACCACTGAGCTGATTGACAGCTCTCCTGGGTCTGGCCCGAAGGACTAGATATTTTGACGTGGCTAGGAACCAATTGGTCACTTAGCAACGGGACCTACAGCTTATTGTGGGATCCGAACCACAGTATATCGAGAAATGAATTTCTATCACCAGAAATAAATTCCTCTGATTCCGCGTTGGCAGAGCCGAGAATTGAACTTCGGTCCACCGGACTGGTAGCCGAGCGCGAAAACCACTCATCCAACGAGGAACGTGAGGTACACTGACAGCTCCAACAAATGGATAAACCAAATCTATAAATTGGGTGCATTGTTTAAACACCATTACTACCTTTATGCTAGACACATTATATATGTATACACACACACATATATAGCAATCCAAGGAAGATACAACTCACAGCAACATTTCTTCTTTCTTTTTATTGCACATGTAAACAAAAACCTTCAACCCTACAAGCAGAAACAAATGCTCAGTC
Source organism: Macrobrachium nipponense (assembly GCF_015104395.2). Lineage (NCBI taxonomy): Eukaryota > Metazoa > Arthropoda > Malacostraca > Decapoda > Palaemonidae > Macrobrachium > Macrobrachium nipponense. Next base: position 25,129,049 of record NC_087215.1, on the reverse strand, counting down.
AGACAATATTACCAATAACCAATATATTCGGAAACACAATTAGCAGACAAACAAATAACATTAGTTACGTTACAGTAACAAACAATTAACGGACAAATAAACAAGATTAGTTACGTTACAGTAACAAACAATTAACAGATAAATAACATACCACCTATGTTACAGAGTATGGTCAGCGCATATGTAAGCCTACGTGTACAGTAGCTATAGAGTGAGCCTACTCAAAGTCTGATAAATTTCTGGACCGTCATCTAATTTACATTTATCTACAGATAGTCTATTAACCAGTGAATGGGTCGTTCCTCCGGTTAACAGGACCGTGAAGGCAGTTCCGTTCATGCCGATCTATTTGGCCGTTCGTCCTCATTTGCTGTCTCGTAAACGGTTGTTATTTGGTAACTAGTGCTGTGAAAGATGAAAGACACTTGGCGGAGAACATACATTGCTACATATATATATATATATATATATATATATATATATATATATATATATATATATATATATATATATGTATATATATGTATATATATATATATATATATATATATATATATATATATATATATATATATATATATATATATATATATATATATATATAATGTAAGTTGCATTATTTTAATTAGTTTTAAGTGCTCTCGCTCATTCTCGCTTAAGTGTTTAAAAACCAAGTTCAAAAGTACATACGCTGAATATTTCGTTGCAAAATCTTCAATAACTTCCTAGGGAAGAAATATCTTGAGGAGAAACTCCAGCCCCTGACCCAGGGATGCCTTCGGAGAGGAAGCCAGGCGCCTCCAACGGCAGGATACTCCTCCACAGGGGCAGCCTTCCCTGGAAGGAGGCGAAAACCGATCGTCGTCTCGGCGGTGGGGCCACGTCTTCTAAAGGAAAGCATCCCTTGGGGATGTATTCCAAGAGGGACGGCACCCCTGGAGGGAAAGCCCCGCCTAGTAAGGCTGGGAAGCATTCCTAGCAGAGGTCCTCACCACAGCATCAATAACTTCGTGAGAGAATTCGATAAAGGATTTTCTTAGCAACTTCTGCGTATTTAAACAAACGAAGTCGAGCTCGAAGGTTTGAGTGCCATCCTCCTGTTTGTATATAGAGAAGTTAAGGTCATGGTTAAGTAACTATTATATATAAACACACACGTAGTGAGTAATAGTTACAACGGCCTCTTTACTTCTCAGTCTCCTCGAGCTCTTTGAATATACTAGTTACTGCAAAGCCTTCAATCCAGATATATAAAATTACTCACGACAACCATTTGGAGGCATGAGTCGCAATGTACCTCAGAGAAAGCAAAGGCGGGGAAACTTTGAAACCAGCTTAAAAGAACGCACCCATTCTCTTCCTGCCTACCCAAAATACGTATAAGTACTAAAAGTCATGAAGCAAATATAGAGCCAAATATTATTACAACACGTAATCCAGGATTTAATCAATAACCTTAGAGGGTCTATGGGTAACACCTCAGTAGCTAATCTGTCATAGTCGAGATGGCCAGACCGGAATACGGAGAGAGAGAGAGGAGAGAGAGAGAGAGAGAGAGAGAGAGAGAGAGAGCAGGATAACAAAGGCACAACCATATAAAGAACAGCCAAGGAATAGGTAGCTACATAAATGCATACAAAAAGATTTACTTAAAAAAAAGAAAAAAAAAAAAAAAGCGATGGTGTACGAAGCTTTATGGAAACCTGATAGATAATAGTACGCCAGAACATTCGAATGAGGCAGTAGTTTCCAAACGGAACAGAATAAGCAAATTCGTCTTTCTGGCAGTTGTAGTATGCGTAGTATAAATAAGAGACGGCAATAAGGGTATTGAACTGGTATCTTTCCCGGAACATGTGGTAAGAAAACTTGCGTATGAAAAAACGTAATTGTTTATTGCCCAGTTTTTCTGATGGCATGGCCTGGTATATCTCTGCTGGAAGTCTTACCATGTTTATTGGAAATAGAAAATAATAATAATAAAAAGATATTGTTGCGAGAAAAAAAATGGCTAATTCTAACGTCTTACCTCCTGCTCACACAAATTTGATTTGCAACGGAGGAGTGACCTTCTCTTGAAAATCATTGACGGTTTTGCCCATCACTTACTGAGCAACAGATAAACAATATATCGGGAAGTATGATTTTGTTTCCCTTTAAGAAAGTTGAAGCGAATAATCTGTGAAGTTTGCCAGGCTTTGCAATCCACAAAGCAGTAATATGAAAAATATAATATATTTAACAGTCAACATTCATTCCTGAAACTACCTCATCCCCGCTTCTGTAAGGTTCATTACAGCCTTGAAAATTCCTTTAGATGTCCTCTCAGGCCTCACTACAACCAATTGCCATTTACAAAAGACTCTTTTAAAGCCTGTTACACTCAGATCCTAAATTGCACTTTTTGAAAACCAGCTATGAAGATACCTTTCTAAGTTTAAGCTATGATTTTCTTGAGTCTTCCAACTATAGCATTTCTGCACCGATGACCTTCCTGGCTGCGACGCCAGATCGCATCAATCCAAATCAGCCGTAACACTGGAATGAAATACATATTATGGCCTATGATGTTCAAGTGGCGGCTGTAATGCTACTTTTAAGCACCTCACTCCCTCTGCTAAATGCTTTGAAATTTTCCTTCTCATGCGCTTTGGTTAATTACTCGTCATTATCCCGAAGTTTTTTTTTTTAACTCCTTTTTATACAAATGGACGTTTTACAGTGGAAGTTTACGTACAGAATTAACAGAAATATTTGGAGTACGTTTCCTTTTGGGGTAATGTTGGTTAAGTAGCGATGTTAAGTAATAATTTACTTCGAGTAATTTCTCATTTTGATACTCACATAAATCTGGAAAAATCTACGGTGATGAGATTACACTTTTCACAATAACGTAAAAGTCGTACGTATAATTATAATCAACGTAAGCAATACAATAATAATAAATGCTTGACATATGGAACATTATTCTGTGGGCCGATTATGTTGTAAAATGAAATGTCGAGGATTCCGGTTTTCAACGGAAGCAAAATACCATTACTTACTAGCTTCTGCTATATCCATACACTTGCGGATAAGACAGTCAACAATTCATAAGCTTAACGCATTTATAAGAATAATCGGTAACCGGAACGAGAAGCTAAATTGGTTCTTTTGTCGCTCACATTTGAATCTGGAACCTGGTTGCTATAGTAGATTCACATCAACCGTGCATTTCATGTCTAGGCCAGTCCCTGACGACGCTCCTGATTGGCTGTTGATAAGCCAATGACAGGGCTGGAAACTCTCAGTCTCTCTCGAGAGTTCACATGGGTAGGATCTATGTTCCACCTCTCCTGATGTATACTTCTTTCTGGAGAGTTGGAACATACATCCTGGCTATATGAACTCTCGAGAGAGAGACTGAGTGTTTTCTGCCCTGTGATTGGCTTATCAACAGCCAATCAGGAGAGTCGTAAGGGACGGGCCTAGACATCAAATGCACGGTTGATATGAATCTACTAGAGCATAAATTACATTATAGAGTAGCGATACCAAGCAAATTATCTTCCAGAGGAAGTTATTAAATTCAGCTACAAAGAAGCTTATAACCCACTGGCTTTCTGGCATCCTACGCATCAACCTGCGAAGGTGGACAAGAAGGGAATTTTGAGTCTTTGACTACTGAGCTGTTTAACAGACAAAACTTATTACCGAAAAGAATTTCCAACAGCACAGGGACATTCCAATTTTTCTAAACACTATAATTTCTCTTAACGCGCTGAGTTTATAAAAATAGTGACTAAACCACTCTGCAATTGTGCAAACTTGTTTTCCATCCCATCTTAGTATCTCCAGATTGTTTACTAAATACGATCAGCAAAATACACAACAGTCAGGGAAATGAGCTTAAACACAGTAACAAAGGAACCACCACATCCTGTAGTAATGCAAAATTCTTTCGACCCAGGCGGCGCAGCCAATGTAGAAGTCCTTCGCTTCCAGGAGGACCGGATCGCATCCCTGAGTACCCTGGCCGTGTACAAGGGAGAACTCAGTCGCTCCCGCCACGTGTTTTCCTTCACTCTCTGCGTCAGGTTCAAAATCTTCGTCCTCCACACGAGGGGCACCTTGTTCCATATCTCCGATAAGGTGGACGGCAAGGACTGGATGCTGAGGGCAGGTAATGCGAGCTGACGCTCACAGTTCTCGTTTACTCCAACATAATAGTTTGAAGATTCAGTGTGTGATGTGATTTGTAATATGTCATGTGATAATTATATACTCTCCATCAAATACTCATGTTTATTTACGTCTACGCATTACTACTTGTCTCATTAACTGTAACTTTATTATATTATAATATGAAATGTACAGTACGTAATGTGATGTCTATTTCCTTCCCACTCATCATCCTCCCTAACGACGGGCTTAATTATTGATAGAATTTTCATTCATTGCATTATTTTATGTAACATGACCAAAGTATTGAATTGAGACTTTTTCCAACACTTGATGGAAGAAAATTCCATCTATCATAAAGGTCAGAGTTGATTCTCCTGACTATTTTGCTAATCTTTTCAATCTCAGAGTTCATGTCCATCTAAAAGCCTGCCTCCAATAAGTCTTCTTCGGTAAAGTTTTCCTTCATATTTTTTTTCAGAAGTCTGGGTCGACAAAGTTCGAGTGTCCATATCCCATACGTGGCATTTCATGCCACTTACTACTCAACTCTGGGCATTCAGGTGAGATGATGCCAGACTTATATTCATTTTACTCTCTACAAAGACACCTCAATTCTCACAGTACTAGGGTTGAGCTCTGTTCTCCCGCTGTTTCACGGGGGAACTGGGTCCAACTTACATTTTAAGGCAATGCAGAACGTGCAGGTGGGTAAAATTTTACGTTCATCAGCAGGTTCTACATCAGACTGGCCTTGCAGCCAGGTAAACAATAAGAGGAAGGAATCTGTCTCGGTAATAATTTTATACAAGACGAAAAATTTATATGGTCCGGAAACCTTGTGCTTTCATTAGGATATTTTACACTTAAAAAGAATTTCTATTTTATTAAATGAAGACTCTAAAGTGGAATTTTATTTTATACCACGGCGAATATTGAAGCACTCAGCTTTATAACAAGAATATTATAGATTATGCTCAAGTTGTGTATTATACGTAGATAAATTTTCTTAAGAATAAATTCCAGTTTAAAACCTGCAAACGGCAAAACCATTTAGATAATTCCTTTCCCAAGCACACAAAGAAAAGGATCACAAACAGCATATTTCCAATATCAAATGGACCACTTTGTAAATCTAAAATACATAACAGATTTATGATGATACTCAATGATGTATTTTATGCACCCTGTTCATAACACACACAAACACATTTATATATATATATATATATATATATATATATATATATATATATATATATATATATATATATATCTCGGCCTCGCCTCACCAGCAATAAAACTTAGATCGATCCCGTGGAGGGAAACGACCGGTCTCTTGTAAAATCCATTGCGCTTCAGTTGACCTAGCTCTCTCTCTCTCTCTCTCTCTCTCTCTCTCTCTCTCCTCTCTCTCTCTCTCAATATATATATATGTATATATATATATATATATAATATATATTATATTATATATATAGATATATATATAATAAAACGTGCATGTACGTGTCTGTGTATCTAATATTTATTTATTTATTTACATATATGTATATATATATATATAATATATATATATATATATATATATATATATATATATATATATATATAAACTTGTAGCTACGTAAATATTTCCAGAGTAGCAAACGCCATAAACTTATAACCTCCTGATAGTATACCAGATATCTATTGAAGTTAATCATTCAGACCCCAGATATCAATGCAAGCAAACGTGCGTGGCGTAAATGCACAATGTTTGGGATAATTCTAAAATGTGTGCACGTTTCCACAAGATATATGACATTCAAGGGATCTGAACAACGCCGTAACTTAACGTATCAGTCAATTTTTCTTTATACACCACAGAAAACTTGCTCTTTTTTTTTCTTTTTTCACCTCATGATTTGTGATCGTTGTCCATTAACGCCCAAGGCGAAGCTTTTGTGCCGCTTCTCAAATAGGTTTTTCGTTAATGACAATGAACATCTTGTGAACACTTTTTTTTAAACCGGCACGATTCAGTTCGCGCAATAAAACCGTTTTAATATTACACAGGCGTCTTGCGTTAGCCTTAAAGACCAGAAATTATTTATAAAATATTCGTTCTTATGGCCAACGCATTTCCTGAGAGAGAGAGAGAGAGAGAGAGAGAGAGAGAGAAGAGAGAGAGAGAGAGAGAGAGAGAGAGAGGCTATATGAAAGTAAACTATACCTTCCATGTAATGATTTTTTAAAAAAATATAAGAAACGAGTCCACTAAAAGGCTATGCGTAGGCTCTCAGAACTTCATAATTGTTGCTTCAGAACTGTGATATTCTTTAATAATGTTCTTTTTATGTAATTTTTTGTTATTCTAAAATAAGGTTGTCGATTCCTTGCGAAAAAATAATACTCTACTAAAACTTATGCATGTTTGTTGAATACATAATTGCAGACCTATTATAAAAAACACACACACACACACAAGATTGAAACTGAGTTTAATTCTATCTACTATTGATACAATACAACACTATCTTGAAGGACATCTGTATTAAAGAAAATGGCTAGAATATTCAGACGTCTTTTGTTATGGAAAGTATTGCTTCGAGAAACCATAACATCGTTTGAATGCTTTCAGGTGGTACCACCTATGTTTCACGCATAATCACAACAACGGTCTGATTCAAACGTTCATCAACGGCGTGATGGTTCAGCAGTCGTACTACAATGTTGGACGACCTGCCTTCGGCGACTACGCGGTTGTGGGCAACGGACAAACGGCCAGCGAAAGCTACAGCGGCGAACTCACCCAGGTAATAGGGGCTAAAAGAAAAAATAAATAAAAAGAAATCTTCCCGCCAGGTTTCATAATTGCAATAAATCAAAGTAAAATATCTCTCTCTCTTCCAGTTGTTAATAGGAACAATTTCACGCAAAAAGATTATTTTATCCATGTAAATACTGAATGAAGCAGAAGCGTAGATAAAACGGGAATTAAAAATAGAAAATCTCACAATAGGATATGAACAATTTTAATCAGTCACTGAGTAGGCCAATCGCCAGGTGAACGTCTGGGACAACATCCTGAGTACCGGAGCAATCCAGGAAATGGCTGCGTGCAAGACCAACCCCCGAGGAAACTACATCTCGTGGGATGCGGGGTGGACACTCCAACAGGCCTCCTCGTTCGAAATGACCCTGGAGGACCTCTGCAAGCAAGACACCGGAAAGATATTCTTCTGGTTTCCAAGGGTTATGGAGGAAACGGCCCTCTACATCTGCGAAGCCCTCGGCACTCACCTTCCAACGGTCAAAAGCCTCGAGGAAGTCAACTTCCTCTATAATATATTGGACAAAAGGTGGCCGGACTCCGAAAAATGCCCCCTCTACTACTGGAGCGACCTCAACGACAAGAAAGATGAAAACGTCTGGGTCAGGGGCTACGATGGACATATCGACAACGAGACCTACTGGTCACCCGACGAGCCCAATGGCTTTAGGTACGAGAACTGCGCATTTATTCGCCAAAATGGCATGATCGACGACGACTGCGCGTGGGAGAGGTGCGCCATGTGCGTGTTCACGGAGCCCCAGAGATTCATCATGCGAGGCACCTGCGAACAGGAGATACGCAACACTTACTTCGTGGCCTACCAGGAGGAGTTTGGGAGCCTCGTGTTCAGAGGGTACGGTGCCTACCATATCGCCAAAGACAATGGCACGTGGCTCTATACCGATGCGGTTCGCGACCTCGTCATCGCCTCCATGGAAGAGCACGAGATCGACTACCCCATGGGCCGTAGATGGTGGAAACTGCAGCAAGAGGTTTGCGGGATAGGGGAAGGAGAGAGAAAGAGGCTGCTGCTCACGCCTTGCAATGACACCCAGTACACCTGCGACGATGGGACCTGCATCGCTCACCACTACCGATGCGACCTCAAGTACGACTGTCGCGATCGCAGCGACGAGCTGGAGTGTGATATCATCTCGTTCCCTCGGGATTACCATAAGCATCTGCCTCCCAGAATCCCTCGGGACGACAAAAGTAACGTGCCGGTGGTGGTCCACGTGATCATCAAGTCCATAGGCATCTTGACGGCGGAAATGACGATGACTTTGTCTTACGAGCTGGAAATGCACTGGTTCGACGGGCGACTCGAATACTTCAACCTGAAGAGAAACGAGAGTCTGAACACGATCATGGTAGAGAGTATGATGCGACTGTGGTCCCCCATCGTCAGGCTTCTCAACACAGACACCATCGACAAGACACTGTTAGAAGAAGACGCCACTGCCATGGTGAAAAGGCTCGCTAGGCCTCTGCGACGAGACGACGGGGCAGCCGGAGAAGGTGGGTATGGGTATAAACGAGTTACGAGTTCAATAGTAAATTTCATTTCGCATGCCATTTACAGTCAAGTCTAGAATACCTTTATGCCGCTACCTCATTGACCCAGACTTTGATCAGAACAAAAGTACATCTCAAGATGATATATTCTGAAATGAAACAAATAAGTCTTTGTAAGGGTATCGCACCCTTTCCTAATCCTGATGCCCACAACAGTTGACGTCTACTCGGGAGAGGAGAACCCAGTGTCGGTGTCGAGGAAGTACAGCACCACCTACACCTGCAATTTCGATCTCACTCTCTACCCCTTTGATGATCAACACTGCGACATGCACCTGCAGATTGTGTCAGGCCAGGTGGCCTTCCTCGAGGTCCACCCTAATTCCACCGTTGTTTACTTAGGGAGCACAACGCTGAATGAATATACGGTAATCCGCGCAACGGGCGTGATTAGTTTAAATGTATTTGAGGAAACTGGAGCCAATTTTATTTCCTGTTAATTTTCGCCACAGCTGTGGCAAAGGACGATAAAAATAATTGACAGTTTTAAAAAGATTTGGATAATTCCAGATGAGATTTTTCATTTGAGAAATCAAATTTCTTCATGAAAGCTATAAGATAAGCATATGAAAAATATCTTGTTTTCAAGCATAAACAAGAGTTAAAGACTGAATGAGGTGCTTCTTCGTGTCTTGTTTTCTCTCGGGCCACCCACTAGGGTGAAAACGGTTTATATATATATATATATCTTATATATATATATAATATATATCTATATATTGAATAATAGACTATAATATATATATATGTATGTATATATATAAAATTAATATAATATTATATATACATATATATATATATATATATATATATATATATATATATATATATATATATATATATATATATAATATATATATATATATATATGTTTATTTTACCAGAAGTTCTATCTAGTTCCACTAAACTTTCAGATCGGCGACATGAAGCTGATTTACGGAGCGCCCCAAGAACCCAGTGAGGTCCGAGTTCGAATTCCGTTGATTCGCCTCTACGGTTACTCTATCCTGAACATCTACATCCCTTCCCTGATCCTTCTCGTCATTAGTTACTTGACTCTGTTCTTCAGAAAATCCTTCTTCGATTCGAGAATCATGGCAACGCTGACCGCCCTCCTGGTTTTGGCGACACTTTTCGCTCAGGTGAGGGACCCAGAGAGTGAATGCACGATGTGTGTGTGTGTGTGGTTGAGAGAGAGAGAGAGAGAGAGAGAGAGAGAGAGAGAGATAAAATCTCTGTCTCTTCCAGGCCTCTTCGTCTCTCCCGATGACCTCGTACTTCAAGATGGTCGACATCTGGCTGCTCTTCTGCGTGGTGATGACCTTCCTGATCATCATCTTCCACCTCCTGATCGACAACTTCCTCTCCCGAGAGCAACGCCAGCCGACGAAGGTCACGCCCATCGCCTTCGAGAAAGAGAAGTTCTTCGGCAGCCGCGTCTTCAAGTGGGTGCCGGACTTGGCCGTCGATAAGTTAGAGCTCACGGCAAAAGTGACGGTCTGCGTCATTGATGTGGTCTTCATCATCGTGTATGTAGCGTGCATATTGTAACGTGTGACCGTCTATACGTTTCCCTCATACGCATACAATTATACATGAAATTATATGCGCACTTGTGTGGTTAATCAGCAGTGTTTGTCTACATCTGTATGCATATAATTCCGTTCTTCTGTTCATTTATTAATCGATATATTCCCATATGCTGAGAATTATGCATAAACAAATATACATATACATGTTCATGGATACAATCCTTTGCATTTGTCTGTGCAAGTCAACACGTCTTTCTATGTATTTATCTAAATACATACAAATTTATGTATACAAAAGAAAAAATGATCACAGCAAAGGAAATTAGATAAAAAGGTATTCCTTGCAATTCTTTGCATTCAACTGTTAAATTTGAGTTCAACGACAAGGAACGTTTTTTTTTCCGGAAATACCTATTTGAATTATAAAATAAAATGAAATCAAGACTAAAATGTTTTCTGGACATTTTGTAGATTTTTCTGCGATAGTTACTATAGAAATATTTATTTTAAGCTACATTCCACATGAAAAATGAATATAAGAAATAGGAATTACCTTCATTTTTATCATATATATATAATATATATATATATTATAATATTATATATACATAATATATATTTATATTATTATAATATCGTATATATACATATACATATATATATACTAATATATACACACACATATATATATATATATATATATATATATATATATATATATAAATGAATGTTTTGTACTGCAATCGTACAGTGTACTATGGAGATAAAAGGGCCCATACAAAAACTACATGCACTTTGCTACAATATGATTCGGACACCATTAATTCTGTTTTCTTGATCATTGATGAAATATGGAGAAATTGTAGGTAACAAGAGTATTCATAAGCATATGCATCTGCCATATCAACGTGTATATAGTGTTTTTGTGGCTCTTGTTATCTCCACATACACATATCTGCACTACACATACACACAAAAATATTTCCCTATCTTACTTACTGCATATGTACACTAAATAAAGGAATTTGTACATTTTCTCTCTCGCCTATGGACTACCAGTTTTAAAATATATATTCACCATCACTGCAAATCCAAGTAAGCCTAATAATTCTTTTCCTTGTACAACCGAAGGTACTATTTTTATCTCTCATGTTGCTAACTTTAGGGCTCTAGATCTCGTGCTCCGTTCAATCCATTGTTACAGTTCCATTTGCAAACAATTATCGCCCTTAAGGGATAAAGGCGTAGGTGCCACAGTGTGATAGAAAAGACTTATGGTTTGATTACTGTGCTTACCCATGAGCATTCTATGTATGAATAATGGAAGTCACGAAATATATAACGATAAACAATTTCAAACAGATTTTCGTTTATCTGAATGAGTAGAAAATAGAGAACCACAACGCTATCAAGCGTATCTAAACACCAAGAAAACGTTATGAGTACCAACTGGAAGAGATAGCTTTATGTATGAAATTTTTTTCACTTTAAAGGAAATGGTAATAAATATGTAATTCAATTATGAAAATTGGGAATCATAAAAACGTGCAATATACTATATATATATATATATATATATATATATATATATATACTATATATATATATATATATATATATATATATATATATATATATATATATATATAGAGCTTAGTCCTCATGGCACTTAAATCGTATTTCTCTTCTTCACTTTTAAGACTTCTATTTTCGATTACCACTCTACGCTCTTTGATAGAGAGAAATAAAGACATAAAGTAGCCCAGGTAATGAGGGAAGCTCCACGGACGGTACATCTGATTTTCTTCTATTCCCACATCAAGGCGAGAAGCGCTTGTCTTGGGCTCATTTGTAAGTAAAACAAAGAATGTCCTATGCTCATTACTCTGCTCATCTAACGAAAATTGCTGTGAATTTTGATAAATACAGTTATTAAAACTGAAAGATAATATTCTCTGGATTATAAGTTGGTGATGATTTGAAGCACTCAGACGGACGTATGCACACACGTTCAAAGACAATCACTGGGGCCCTTTCAGCCATTCACGATTAAAGATATTGAAAAAGGGAAGTTAAAGTGGTTCGACTGAACAGTCGAGAGATCCAGAAAATATAGGAATTGAAGGGACGCTACAAATACCCTTAAGTAACGTCTACAGTGCACTACGTGAGGTGCACTGATGGCACTACCTCCTCCTAGGTATTGCAGTTGTTTACATCAACGCATAACTAAAAGGAGTGATTTTGAGTCTCTACGTTACATTTATGTGAGAAAAAGGGAAGCTGCGATTTTGATTGCCAAAAAGGACTTTCATGGCATCATTATCGCCAGGCACAAACAAACTAATTTTTAACACGATACCAATCTTGGGTTTGTCGAATGGGAAAGAAATATTTCACGAAGGTAGGAAAGACAGCACTACACTATGCTAAAAAGAAAATAAGCTTCTTCCGTTGAAATATGCAGACTGCTCAAGTAAATTTAGCTTCTGTCTTTCATCCCCCATTGGTAAAGATGCCATGTATGCAGCGAATCCATACCCTGAAGAGCTTTTATGATGGCTATTATCTGTCTCGAAATATTCTATGCATACGTTTGCAGGGGAGGGACAGTGGGGCTTCCCATGCTGCAACCGAATTTCTTAGTTTCTAGAAATTCCAACAGAAAACAATATGCTATTGTTTATACATAGTTCGATCAATTTCATATAAATGGTCTATATAGGTTCCCGTTGACATGAGAGGAAGCTTGGAACCTGGTCGATCGGAAATTCTGTAACTAAGGAATTTTGCTTTAGTGATGTGGATGATCAAATGTAGCCTTCTTAGTACACGACATAGTATGTTAGTATGTTAGTACACGAAGATTTGCCTAAAAAACGCGACAGAAGGTTCGTTAGTCACTTGATATTTTATACATGAAGAAACCTTTGCTAAAAATAATGAAGCATATTGTAATGCCATCACTGGGGGTCTCCGGAAGGCTATAAATGTACGTGAGGTTGGGGTTTAATATTTTTGTCAACACCGATTTTTCTTACGTCCTTTTAGAAATTCGGGATCTTTAGTTAATTTTTCATAATAGTTGTATCATCTACTAAAACTTATGATGGCAGGTAAAATCACATTCTTTGATCTACAACTGTAATCTTTTCTTGAAAGTACTTCGTATTTGTTCCCAAAATGTCCTACCTTTGGAACTTATCTTCATCCACCAACATCTATCTCAACTGTTACGCCAATAACTGATCACTGGTAAATGAGCTAACTTCTGCAATAATAGATGTTACCGTATACAAAGCGTACAAAAAGAGGGTCACAAACATCGCGGAGAGAAAAATCCCCTCACTTCCAGTCACCTCAAGAGCACCAGAACTTCCCTTATCAACGTATACTAAAACAATGAGGAGTTGTCAACGTGTTTTTACAGTATCCCTCGCAGTGAACGCGTACAGGTCGGAGAGAAAGGCCTCTCCCTTTCCGAAGCTTTACTGGAACCGAAGGCCAGTAAAATAGGCACAATCCTCACGTATTCCAATCCATCTCCTGATGAACAATACTTATGAGAAGTCTACCGGCTATAGCCTTGTAATGTACCTTCCTTCTTTCTCATTTGACCTCCAACACCTGTGACGGCCTCTTCAGTATCTACCCCATTTTAATCTTTGCAACTGATTCCTCAGAAACTGTCCTTTGTATAAACAGCTTTGTATTGTTTAAAAACTCCACTAATTCACTTAATGATGTAGCTTTACATCTGGAAAATGTGCAAGTTTCGTAGGTAAATCTTTATTGAAAAAGCTTCCTTCGCTTTGCATTTATTTTCTCCTGTGGTATGGTTGGGCAATGTTGTGTGCTTCCAACGCGGATGACGAGTTCAAATTTCACTTGTGGGCTGAAGTTCAAACGCATTTGTCACTTGAAAAAGTTATTCTAATTTCATTCATACCAACGAGCAGAGAGATTTCTGTGGCAGAATATATGCTTGAGGCAAAACAGCTGGTATGTGCAAATGATGGACTAACTTCGAAACTTGATTTATGAAGACGAAAATAGGCATATTTCAAATTACGCCTTCGTGAACTAAAGGCATCACAAGTCTATCAGAAGCTGAAACTGTGCTAAGTAGTACATAAATCGATTAATTCGTCATCTGAAGCAATAATCTGAGATTCTGTGGGATATTAAAATAGTTAAACTCGAGCTTTTGCACTGAAACGCAATTCACCAACTTTTAAATTGCGTTTAGGAAAATTTCATTTATGGACAGATGAACACGTCTGGACGTTTAAATCAAGATATGAAAAAAGATATATATACATCAACTAAATCAAAGAAATAAAATCAACACGGTCTGAGTTGGAATAGTACATATTCTGTAGTCTAGCATAGAACACAAGCAACATTGATTTCACTCAAAAAAAGAAAACAGGATACCATTTTCTGTGAAATCTTTAAAGACAAACTACGATAAGTTTGTCTCTTGCCCTCTATCATTGTTTGGCTGCCTAAGAAGAGAATGGTATGCATATAAATATTAAAATCAACAGGGTTAAGTATAACTTAAGACAATTAAGTTGTGGAAATAAACAGAAACAAGTGTCCTACGGAAGAAGGGGAGGAGGTTGGGTTATCAATTTGGAGATCAACAGGTATTTCAAGTACGCAAGAATAACCCTGACATTTTCCAAAGAAAAGTGTAATATTACCATATAAATATAGAACATATAAAAAAATAAAGACAATAATCAGAATGGTTGTAGTAACAATTACTATTTCCGAATTATAATTAATAAAAATTTGGCGTTCTTTAAAAACAATAAATAAAATACAATGGGAAACTGCATTAACCGGGATTTGTGGTCACCCAAACCATAGTTAAAGAATCTTAGTCTTCCCTATGTCGTCCGGCGAAAATGACGTTTTACGCAAGATACCCCAACAGAGGCAGATGAAAAATCACAATCGAAAGATATATAATTGAAATGAAATCGTGAATGCAATGGAAATAAAAATGAGAATAAGTAAAGACGTCCGAACTATTTATAAACAAATCTTTAGTGATGAAAATGGTTGTCTCTTTTTTACTGATCTGTAATTGAATATTTTGAAATTGACGAAATATATTGCTAAAAATCCTACCCCAATCTGATGTGATGAGTAGAAGTTATAGCAATTAGGATACAACTGGATTACCGTAGATAATAGTGCCCTTCCTTTCTACTCTTTATCGACTGGTCATCTGGTGGTTCCAGTGCCTTTGGATTAACTTTTTATACCAGGCTTCTAGACTTTTTCTCATTTATGCCCAGACTTTGAGCAAATAAACGTGGAAAATCTTGTTGCCAGCCTTCTGACTATTATTTTCCTATGCTATTCAATTATACTAATATCTATATATATATATATATATATATATATATATATATATATATGTATATATATATATATATATATATATATATTATATATTATATATATTTATATATATATCTATAGATAAATATATATAATTATATATATATATTTGTGTATGTATGTATGTATACATATAATTGTATATATGAGGTTGTAGTCCACACGGGAAAAGAAAAGCTGAAATTCCTTTTAGCTCAACAGTTTCGGCCTCCACTGGCCCTTATCGAGAGCTGTTTATTAATAAACAGCATAAACAGCTCTCGATAAGGGCCAGTGGAGGCCGAAACTGTTTGAGCTAAAAGAAATTTCAGCTTTTTTTTCCCTTTACCATGGGTGGACTTACAAACCTAATATAGTATGTATATCTATTAATTCTTATATAATATATAATATTTATATATTAATGTATAATGTAGATTATATTATTAATTTTTTTAAAATGTAATATATATATATATATATATGTATGGTATAGATATTACATATAACAACAGTACATATAAAAATAAATATATATATGCATGAATATGTTATAAAAAGTGTTGTGTGCATGCTATTGTAAACGATTTTTTCATTGTTTGTTAGCATGTGCAGAAAGATACATATGGTGCAGTTGCATCTACGAAACGCAACGACCTTCAGATATCTATAATCTGACACCCTGTCCCTACAGTATCAGGGCTAAAACCTTTTTGTATCTACCTTATAACCGGTTTCTTCCCACGTTATCTCCTCCCTCCTATGTTCTTCACACCCTTAGGTCGTACCCCAACGTTCTGTATCGTCGCATAAAAGATTTCCGACGTCTGCATTATTTTCTCAGGAACTCCTTCCCACTTCCAGAGCGAAACTCCTAGTTTAAATATGTGATTCCTGTCAGCTTGTCGGTCACTTGAAACCTGGCATCAAATTAATTCAGCCAAGATTTCTTAAGTGGTGCAAACTTGTCGCCGTTTGACAAGAACCTTCTTGAAACAGTCAGCCTTGACGTGAGCGACATTTCCATGTGCCAGTCAAGAGCAAAATTTGCGCTGAGTAATTCAGTGGCCTATGAAATGCTTAATTGGGGATGATGGTCAAGCGAAGGGAGACTTCGGAAGAGTATTATCATTTTTCTAAGAGTATGTGCCATCAACTCTGTGGCTGGTACCAGGAAAATAATTATTTTTTTTAAATGGAAATCTTCATCTATAACGAAAACAATGAATGAAATTTATGTTAACCGTGCCAGGGAAACACTACGAAAGTGAAAGCAAATTATAAAGAGGTTTACGTTTGTTAACTTTATTTCCACGCCTATATTTTTATCCACCTTTATAGAATACCACAGCATAATGCTAATTTCAGCTTGGTTGAAGTAGAATTATAGATGCCAGTTGCCGTTGGGGAGAGGACGATGCGACAAAACTTAAGAAGCGACGCTGGATCAGAAGAAAAGGAAACGCACGAACATATGGTAGCACAAGAGTAGAGCAATCTCATCTAAACCTCAAGTGACCTCTTAATTTTTATGGCAAAGTAGCGTGACCTCGCCCTGGCTCCTATGTGTTCTTTCTAGGCATTTCTACCCATTTGTGTTGACGTCAGCCGAAATAATTCGTGACTGACGGTACTGATATTTTTCCCCCTGATATTGTAAAGTCATTTTGGAACTAATCCGAGGTCTACTTACTCTGAGTGTTACGGTCTTCTCTTCTCATACACCTAGAGACCAAAAGGTAAATTATTTTAGTTTTTCTCTTTCTATCTATCTATCTATCTATCTATCTATCTATCTATCTATCTATCTATTCTATCTATATATCTATCTTATCTATATCAATAATCTATTATCTATATCTATATCGTATAGTCTAGTAATATTAATGCATTATATATATTATATATATATATTTATCTATATTATTTTATTATATTATAATATATTATAATTATATATATGTAATAATTATAATTATGTACCATTTGTCCTTTTTACGGCTTAAAAATAAAACCTACAGAGAAACGAATTCAAACAACAACTAATCGAAAAAGAGTAATAGCTTTGACAGCGTTAATAAGGAGTCATGAATTGCAACAGTCTCTTCGGGCTCCAGACGAATCTTTCAACTTCAAACCCATACACATCTCATCGTTACAATAAACCTCTGAATGCACGGAATTTCCAGCCGTGGCAGAAGACTACGTATATTTGAATGCAGAAGCCGATGAGGACGACAACCTATCATCCTGACTTAGACGAAAGCCGATGGAATCAATGAAAACATAAGGGAAAAGTAATAGATTGGATCTTATCGTAGCCTTCCCAACCTGCAAAACGACGATAAAATGCCTTTCCAATGGACCATTGCTATAGCTTCTGTTGTTGTACAGAAAAGCAGATTACCGTAATTTCCACAGCGTGGGTAAACTGCTTGGATATACATCACAACCGTTAAAACAAGCAGCAAACACACACACACACACACACACACACACACACACACACACATATATAGCATATATATATAATATATATATATATATATATATATATATATATATATATGTGTGTGTGTGTGTGTGTGTGTGTGTTTTTGGTTTGTGTGTCATATCAATATACATACATCGAGCTACAAATGTCCTTTAATATCTAATTCATTCTACCACGGAATTAATATATTTTCATATATGCTTAACTCAAGGGGAATTTTTATTAGGCGATAATAGAATGTCGGCGCCCGGCTGCGAACCCAGGACACCACACAAATCCAGGACGGTGGTGGAGTGGGTAAATAGCTTCACTGACGTCCTGGATTTGTATGGTGTCCTGGGTTCGCGCCCGGGCGCCGACAATTCTATTATCGCCTAATAAAAATTTCCCTTCGGTTTAAGCATATATGAAAATATATTAATTCCGTGGTAGAGTGAATTAGATATTAAAGGACATTTGTAGCTCGATGTTGTATATATATATATATATATTATAATAATAAACTATTATATATATATCTAGGTAATATATGTATATATGTGTGTGTGTATATATATATATATATATATATATATATATATATATATATATATATATATATACATATATATATATATATATATATATATATATATATATATATATATCTATATATATATATATATATATATATATATATATATATATATATATGTGTGTATATATATATATATATATATATATATATATATATATATATATATATATTCCATCTAACCTGTTTATTCGGCTGCTTTCCTGATTCATAAGATCCTGAAACCAAACGTTTGAAATACTGAACTTAGTTAGACAAAATGAAATTAATTTCTTTTTGGGTGTGGGGTGGGAGGGGGATGGGCAGTGGAGTTATTTGAAATGGATAATGGTGAATTTATTTTTTCACAGACAGCCTATAGTTGTGGCTATATATATATATATATATATATATATATATATATATATATATATATATATATATATATATATATATATATATACATACTATTTACATATAGCATATAAAGATATATATGACTATATATACATATATTCATATATTATATATATTTATATAAGTATATGTACGTACATAGAGCCGCAACTATAATCTGTGGAAAATAAATGCACCACAACCCATTACAAATGAAAAAAAATCCCGCTTAATTTTGGTCAACTAATCCTGCCTTTGCCATCAATATTTCAAGCGCTGGGTTTAAGATCAAGAAAGAGCACGTTGCGAGGCGTGGCTCTGGCGAGGAGGAGGAGGATGGATTTGGCGACGAAGGAAGAATATATAAGGAGCACCTTTCGGGGATCCCAGACCACTGGCGGAGCTGCACTATGGGTCAATGCATCGCGTCCTCCGCAAATTTTGGGATTCCTGCTGCGTCTGCTGTTGGCTCCTCCTCCGTCTGTTGACCTACGTTGACTTCCGTTGGATTCTCTTGATGGTGCCATGTGCCCCTGAGGCCATTGCTTACTTCAGCATCCACGACGTCAACGAGGTTTTAGAATTCCATGTTGTTTGCCAAGATGAATATCAACGTCAAAGTGCTCAGACTTTCTTCGGTCATTCTACTCCTCCAGTTCAGTAAGTTTTTGGAAAATGTCTCAGAATCCTTTTGTTTTCCTTCTGGTTAATGAATTCAGTGTTTGGTTTGGGCTTTTCAGAGAAATATTCAACGATCCAACCTTATTCCAAAAATAAATCTGGCTTTATAATCTGAAAGCGCTGGGTTTCAGTAATTAAAGCATATATACTAGTAATATTCATTACATATTCACTGAATACCAAGTAGATATAATTTCTGAATGATAATTCAAGGTAAAGAAAGATATTGGAGTCTCCGCAACAATGTATCTTCCATATAAAAACGAAAATAATAAAGAAAAAAATAAATAATAAAATCATAATAATGATTTGTTATTATTAATTAAATTTAATTATTATTATTATTATTATTATTATTATTAATTATTTTATTAATTATTATTTAATTCATTAGTTATTATTTTATTATTATTATTATTATTACAAATTATGATTATTATTATTATTTTTCATAACGAGCATACATTCTCATGAGAAAACCGAAAGTTCATGAACGGAAGACATTGCATAGAATCCTTTTAATAATGTACGAAAAAGGAGGGCACTAAAGAAGAAGAACGGCATAGAAAAGACGGCATACTTTGAATAACCACACGCATGTCTCAATAACAATAAAAACAAATTATTTACCTCCCCCAGCAACTACTTCCAACTCCATCAAAGTCCTGGAGTTGCAGAAAGACGGCATCGCCACGATACGCTCTGAGGCCCTTTACAAAAAGGGACCGAATCGCGACCACCACATCTATTCCGTCACACTCTGCACCAGGTTCAAGATCTACTACCTCCACACGCGAGCCAATCTCTTCCGCCTGAGGGATCCGAAAACAATTCAGCCTGGGATGCTTTGTGGAGGTAAGACTTAGAGTAAAATATAGGATTTAGGCCAAAGGGCAAGCGCTGGGACCTATGAAGACAGTAAGAATGTTTGAAAGTTGTAACAGGAGGAAAACCTCGCAGTTGCATTATGAAACAATTGCTGGGTTAGGGTGGAAAGTCAGATAGAAGTATAAGAGAATATGAAAGAAGTTGCAGCTAGGGGCCGAAGGGACGCTGCAAAGACCGTTAATTAATGCCTACATTGCACCATGTGAACTGCACTGACGGCACTACCCTCTATGGGGTTTGTGGAGGTAAGGAAGGGGTTTGGGAGAGGTTTGCCTCTCCCGAAAATTGGCACTAATCTTCTCGTCCTGAGACTTCGCATACCTATAGTCTTTCATTCTCTAAAATTTCCTGAAGTCTTGATGTGACAAAATGCAGATTAAATGAACTAAAAAGTTCATTCTCAAACTTATTTGATATCTTGATTATGGCAAAAAGAAGTCGAGGTCAGCATTTTTGTTCATTCCAAACATACCTAATATCTTGATTTGACAAAAAGGTGCTGAAATCAGCTAAAACTTGCTCGCCTATAAACTCGCTGCCGTATCTTGATTATGACCAAAAAATTGGCAAACAATGTTTGTCTTAACAACAAATAAGTTCGAACTGCAAACTTTGCGCCATAAAAATCCCTTAAAATGTCGACGAATTAATCTAATCAGGTCCAAATCATCCAGAATTATGATTTTTTGAAGTTTGTTTTTCTGTTAACACCACGTGTTGAAGAAAAAAAAACGAAAAAGCCTAGGAAAGAGGAATAGGGTAGGCACACTGGTTAAAAACCCCTTGTTTGGTCAAATTCCCTTAAACTCAATAGAATAAGTAAATAATACTTTAAAGATTACGTAACTATATATATATATATATATATATTATATATATATATATATATATATATAATATATATATATATATATATATATATATATATATATATATCGCCATGTATTTAAGAGCTAGTCACTGACTTAATGACATCGTGTGCTTTCTCCTCCTGAACAGAGATTTGGGTTGACAAGATCCGCTTCGTGTATTCGGAGTCCTGGCATTTCATGCCCCTGAAAGACTACCTCTGGGCATTCAGGTATACGATTAAATGGATTATGTTGTTGCTGCACGTTTATGTGAACCTTTTTCCTGCACGGGTTCTTGCTCACTAAACAGCTCTAACGCAGAAGGCTTTTAACAGCAAAGACTAACTGCTGATAGCCTTAACTCAAATGTTACATACATAATCAGATGACTAGAACCTAATGTTATTTCCCCCTCTCTACGACCCCCTCAAGGGAACAAAAGCCCGTGGTGGCACGAGGCTAGTTTAATAAAAACCTATTCCCTTTTAGGATAAGAATGTCAAATATTAACTTTAAAATTCTAATAATCAAGGGTAAAGTGAAGTATCATGTCATAACTAGCGTATATTTGGTATTTCGATAAGTTTTTGTTATAGCAATATAATGATGAACCAGATTTTATTGATTAAGCCAATTTACTCTTGAACTTTTTCAGTTTCCTCAACATTCATTGTAGATATCCCAACACATGTCCTTGACTTAGCTAAGGAGTTAGGAAAGGAGCCCCGCCCTACTCGTTTCTCTCTTTCTCTCTCAAATTATGAATGGAAGAGTGTACTACGACTTTTTTTTTTCGTTTTACATATCGAAATTAGTTTATGAATTAAAGTTTTCTGTATTTCACTGCTTTGAGGGATTATTATACCCTAATGGCTCATTTACAGTATCATATATAGATACAGATGAGTGGACCGACAGAAAATTAGAGCGGCATTAAGTTTACTGATTTACTGATTTTTTTTTTATTTTGTAGTCCGATATGCGCAAACGTCTGAAGTCACCCACGGCTGCAAGTATACGTCCATCCAACTGTATCAGCTATGACAAACATACTGCAGTATTGTCATCGTGGATGGCGAAATGCATTTGCATTACGGCTGTTCGCTGCATATAATGCAGAGCAGGTAGCCATTGGGATGGGAATTTCTCTAAAATGGTAATGGATAATCTCTTTAAGGGTTCCCTTAAAATACAAGCACCGGAACATGAATGATGGTTTAAAAATCTTTGATCAAATTGTTAATTATAGCAATCTGTGGAAGGACTTGTTGAGAATTCTTTCCTCTGTTTCGCCCAAAAATGACCACGGGGAGATGAATGGTCAAATTATTGTTGCTACGATGGCTGACATCGCTACTTTAACCGTCGCTTCCTAAGCCTTCGGTCCTGGTAATAGACAATGCGCCATACCATGCCCCACATTTGCAATATTGTATAATCACAACTGGCCCACTACCACCATATTCTCATAGTAATATATAAAAACACACAAATGCCTATATGAAAGATACTGCATAGGAAATGGTTATTGTCGGTTATTCAAAACGTAAAAAGCCATACCGTAATACACTCTTCCATTCATAAGTTTGAGAGAGAGGGAGAAACGAGTGGGCGGGGCTTCTTTCCTAACTCTTTAGCTAAGCCAAGGACAGGTGTTCGGATATTAACAACGAATGATGAGGAAATTGAAAAAGTTCATGAGTAAATTGCCTTAATCAATAAAATCTGGTACTTCACTATATTGCCCGTAATTACCAGAGAGTGTAAAGCATGTTGTGCCAAAATTTCAAGAAGATACAGCTGATATAGTATTAAAAAAAAAGATATTCACGAAAACCTATGCGACAAAGGGCTAGTAGGTTGTACGATGTTTTGTCCTCTCGTAATAACACTATCAGGCAGACAATAATCAAAGGTTCCTGCTTAGAAATTAAGTAGTACCTTATTTGCTTCGCCTACGATATCAGCTAATGATCACAGCTTTTCTCCTTTAAACCAGTTTATACCAAGTCTACTCAAACTCCGACGACACCACATGGCAGGCATTAAACAAAGTGTTCTTCCTTTAAATCAGATGGTACCATCTTTGCTACACCTACGAAAACACCACCGGCCGCATGGAGGCCTACATCAACGGGAATAAAGTGCACGAGTCCTACTACATCGTCGGCAGACCCGTCTACGGCGACGATGCTGTCGCCGGGAACGGCGAAGTGGCGGAGGAGAGTTTCAGCGGACTCTTGACGCAGGTAAGGAAAAGAGTCCCGGATGATCCATCCACGCTGTTGTGTAAAAAAAAAAAAATATCTCAGTTTAACCAGACACTGAGCTTATTAACAGCTCTCCTAGGGCTGGCCCGAAGGATTAGATATTTTTACGTGGCTAGGAACCAATTGGTCACCTAGCAAAGGAACCTACAGCTTATTGTGGAATCCGAATCACATTATAGCGAGAAATGAATTTCTATCACCTGAAATAAATTCCTCTGATTCCGCGTTGGCCGGGCCGAGAATCGAACTTCAGACCACCGGATAACATGTAATAAACATTGATCGGTAAAGTATCACACATACATAAGAAACAAGTTGAATACGAGTCAACGATCACTGGTGGTCGTAAACAGAGATTCTTATGATTTATTATCCAAAGACTCGTTCTTCACTTAAGGTCGTCGATTTATTTTCAACCTGTTTCTGTTACGTATGCGATAAGTTGCCCAAGTGTGTTTAGGACATGTTTCACTGTAGTGTGGACGCAATCTTAAAGGTAGGTATTTTGGTTAAAAGGAATCTTGCAAGCAACGAATTCTGTGTTATATGACATAATGAAAAGCGGTTTGAGATGAAAGGACCATAGAAAATAAGGGGAAAATCATAGGAAAACAGTTCTGGATTAAAGATAGTTCAAAGATAAAAAAAAAGTTCTGGAAAATACGAAACTCAAGGGCAAAGACTGAAACGTATGAGGCTAGTAGGTAAAACATTTTAGTTAAAAGAAAATTCGCAAATGAAGACTCTTCAATGAAGGAAGACTCACAAGTGGAGTTTATAAAGAGAGGAGATCGACAAGACCAGGGTTTATGAAGAGAGGAGACTCACAAAAATACTTTATATAGAGAGGAGACTCACAAGAAAAGTTTATAGAGAGAGGTGACTCACAAGACGACTTTATAAAGAGAGAAGACTCACGAGAATACTTTATAAAGATAGGTGACTCCCAAGAAGACTTTATAAAGAGAGGAGACTCACATGACGAGTTTATAAAGAGAGGTGACTCAAAAGAAGACTTTATCAAGAGAGGAGACTCACAAGAAAAACTTATAAAGAGAGGTGACTCACAAAAAGACTTCATCAAGAGAAGAGAATCACAAGGAGAGTTCATGATGAGAGAAGACTCACAAGTACAGTTCATAAAGACTCACAAGTAGAGTTTATGATGAGAAGAGACACAAAGAAATCGCTTCTGATGAAGGAAGACTCAGAAGGAAAGAGCTTATGATGAAAGCAGACTCATAAGTAGAGTTCATGATGAGGAAGACTCGCAAGTAAAGGGTTTTTGATTTGAGGAGATTCACAAGTTCCGAGTTTATGCTGAAAGAAGAAGCTCATAAGAAATCTATGATGAAGAGGAAACTCTGAAGTGGAGTTTATGATGAGAGGAAATACTGGACTCGAAGTGGAGTTTATGATGAGAGGAGGAGACTGACAGGTGAAGTGAGAGCTTTGGATAAAGTGAAAGAACCTCCGAGGAATTAGATTTATGGAATCAAGTTCTTGGATATAAGGAAGCAGAAATAGGACTGTTAGTTATTGGCGAATAAGACTAATCAATAAACTGTTATTAATCAACCTTTAGCTTTGCGTTTTTCCCGTCTTTTCGTTATGTTAGACCTGATGGCGCTAATAGGATGTTGCTACAGAAACACCGATGAGAGAAGTTTGTGTGCTGGTTTAACTGCATCATCATCGCCTCCAACGGCGCGTGACTCAACAAGCCCCTGTGAAATGAAGCCACTCGTATTTTTTCTGTGGTTTATCTTCCATAAATCTCTACTCATCTTCAGTCTCCCTTCTCATAGTTCTTTTCCAAGGAGGTTCGAGTCTTCTAACTCTTTTTGTGACCACAGAGTGACCACAGGAGCCCAGCTGGCACCACCAAGTAAATATTCTTTTAGGCGTTGTGTGAAGGACGTGTCCAAGCCATCTCCCTCTCCCTTTCGTCATCATCATCTCATCTACACATGGAAGTACATTAATATCTAATTCTACTTTGCCATCTGACCCGTAATACTCATCTTGAAGCTTTATTCTCCAATCGACAGATTCTTTTAGATAGTAGTCTCCTTGCCATACTGTGATTCAAGTCCGTGCTGAAATACAGATCATACTAGATTTATATTTTAAACTTACTTTCGGGTGCAATTCAATGTATTTGAATTTCAAATCTTATTCACTGCTGCCCCTTGTTTAATTTATTTCTTCAGGTCTTTCACTAAATTACAACTCTAAGAGAAGCTGTACTGAATATCTTAGTTCCTACTTATTTCAAAGATTTAACCTGTTTAGCCTTCTTCATCTAAAGGCATTTTGTTTATTTGTGCAAATTCCGTCCCCATTTTTCCTGCTTTTATAAGAACTACTTTGAGTGCCATCCCTCTAGGTATATGATGCATTCCATAAACAAGAATTTAAGGTTTTTCGCATTTTGATAATTAAAACAGCATCACCTCTATATTCGTAATCAGTTTAGATTCCGTTGTTTCTTGGATCTAATCTTTCTCTTCTATCTCCAACCAATTTTTCATTACCAAATCCACACACACACACATACACATAGACATATATATATATATACACACACACACACACACACACATATATATATATATATATATATATATATATATATATATATATATATATATATATAGTGTACAATTCCGAGGTAACAGTTTGAAGGAATAATGGAAGGCCTATATAAGTGCTCGGTAGATGATGGCCAGCGCGCGAGCACACAAGCACACACCATTGTTATATACTCGTATAATTTATACACACACACATATATATAGTCTATGGATAAACATCTTTAAATATATATCTCATAAATACTAATACTTAACATTATCAAAAAATTACCTGTCGACACCGTAAATTCAGTGTGTTTTCACATTAAAAAGTCCCTTCTTAATTATCTGGCCAAACTTCATGTTTTTTGATAGATCAACGTCTGGGATGGGGTCCTTCCCAACGACACTATCAAAAGGATGGCAAACTGCGAGATCGACCCTCAAGGGACCTACATTTCTTGGGACGCCGAATGGATCGTGAATAACGCTACAATGATTGATCTCCCGTTGAGCGCATTTTGTCAGGAAAGAACCTTGACGTCGTACTTTTTCTGGCCCAAGGTTCCAGAACCAACGGCGCTCTACCTGTGCGAAGCCCTGGGGACTCACAGCCCAATGGCCAGGAACCAGAAGGAGGTTGACGTCTTGTTTGATGCTCAAAACTCCACCTGGCCGGAGTCGGAGATGTGCATCAAGTACTGGAGTAACATATTCGACAAAAGGGTAGAAAACGTTTGGGTCCGAGATTACGACAACAAAGTCATCGACGATATGTACTGGGCGCGGGATGAGCCGAATGGCTACAGATACGAAAACTGCCTCTTCACGAAAATAGGAGGAATGTTCGATGACGACTGCTCCTGGCCCAAGTGCGTCGTCTGTCCTTTCGACGAACCGCGGAGGTTCTCCTTCAGGGGCACCTGCGAGAAGGAATTGCGACACGTGTACTTCGTAGCCTATCAAGAGTACTACGGAGGCCTCGTCTTCAAGGGTTACGGCTCTTACGAGATCAGGCAGGAAAACGGGACTTGGTACTACGCGGATACGGTACAGCGGGAAATCCTGGCCGTTATGATACCTCACCCAATTAACTACCCAATGGGGCGCAGAGAGTGGAGGGTGGAGAAGAACATCTGCAACATGCAACCAGGGGAAACCAAGACCCTCCTCCTCACGCCCTGCAGGGACGACCAGTACTCCTGCGACGACGCCACCTGCATTCCTCTGCATTACAGGTGTGACCTCAAATACGACTGCAGGGATCTGAGCGACGAACTGAACTGCGACCTCATCACTTTTCCGGCCGACTACCAAATGCGACTGCCACCGAGGGTCCCTCGGGTCGAGAACAGCAACGTAGAAATCATCCTCAACGTGATCATCAAATCCGTCCGCATCTTTACGGTGGATATGTCCATGAAGCTCTCTTATGAGCTGGAGATGTCGTGGCTTGATGGGCGCCTGGAGTACTTGAACCTTAAGGCCAACGACAGCCTGAACGCCCCGAGGGAGGAAACCATGCTCAAGCTGTGGTCTCCCATCGTCAGGCAGCTGAACACCGACACCATTGACGAGAATCTGCTCTCCCCAGATGCCTTGGTTTCCATCCAGAGGGCGGAGACACCCGTCAGGAGAGATGATTCCGTGGCCGGAGAAGGTAAGTCTGTCTCTGTCCATCTGTCTCACTAACTATAGGTGAAGCTCCATTCATTAAGTATCCATTCACTGTTGCTCTGTCGGTATGTTGATAATAGTAGCAGCCCATAACATAATGAATCTTTCCTTCATTTATTCACATTAGAAACTACTTCTCTCCCACCCCCCCTCTCTCTCTCTCACTCATATATATATATTATATATATGTATATATATATAATATATATATATTATATATAAATCTATTATTTATATATATTTGCATTATTGCACATACACACACTTTCTGTCTATATATATATATATATATATATATAGAATATATCTATATATATATATATATATATATATATTATATATGTATATTATGTGTGTGTGTGTGTACTCTTGTTTTATAACTCCCCATCCATTTTCAGTCGACATTTACGCTGGTCAAGAGAATCCCCTGAGCATGATCAGGAAATACAGCACCGTCTACATGTGCAGCTTCGATCTTACTCTGTACCCGTTCGACTACCAGTACTGCGACATGCACCTGGAAATTGTCTCGGGTCAGGTGTCCTTCCTGGAAGTCAGTGCCAATTCCAGCGTTACCTACCTGGGAAGCAAAGTTCTCAATGAGTACGAGGTATGAAAAGGTGCCATTCCTCACCGTAGAAATACACACACACACATATATATATGCTAATATACCACACACACACACACACATCACACACCCACATATATATATATATTATATAATATATATATATATATAATATATATATATATATATACATATACTAAAATATATAGATATACACGCACACATACACGTAGACACACACACACACAGTCAACATTCATACGACACTGAAACTTCCCAACACAAATTATGTTATGATGAAGCTTAGCAAATACCTCACTGAATACATGTCATTAATTTCAGATTTCTGTGTGGATGTGGTTTATATAAATATGTGAAAACAATAATCTATGGAACTCATATTGACTGCAGTATAAAATGAAATCTCGTAAGAAGTCAATATAAACAACAAATTAACAAACAATGAGACACAAAACGATCTTCGTTCCAAAGAAGTGCATTTGTTATTTCAAGGAGTAATAATGTACCTTTGGTTCTCCAAAGATCGGAAACATTCACCTCGTCTTTGGGGGGCGCAGCGCCCCTGGAGTCGTAAGGGTCCGCATCCCGCTGATTCGCCTCTACGGCTACGCCTTCCTCAACATCTACACGCCGTCCTTCGTCCTGCTCATCGTCAGTTACCTGACGCTCTTCTTCCAGCAGTCTTTCTTTGATACGAGGATCATGTCAGCTCTCACCTCCCTCCTCGTCTTGGCCACTTTGTTCGCGCAGGTTGGTGGTGGTGGTGGTGGTGGGAGGGGGGCGGGCGGGGCGGGGCGGGGAGGTTAAGAAACTCCTGCTGGAGTTAATATTTTTTAGTGTAATACTTAAGACGTAATTAAATAATTAAAATATGCGCCGAAGTTTCTTCGGCGTAATCGAGTTTGCTGTACATCGTATAATGAAAGCCATCGATTATGGCGCACGATTACGGTTAACTTTAACCTTAAATAAAATTTTAAAACACTACTGAGACCAGAGGGCTGCAATTTGGTCTGTTTGATGGTTGGAGGGTGGATGATCAACATACCAATTTGCAGGCCCCTAGCCTTAGAAGCTATTAAGAGCTTTACCTTTGACATCATGCAAACAATACTGACAGACACTTGTCC
The DNA here is from genome assembly GCF_015104395.2 of Macrobrachium nipponense. Lineage (NCBI taxonomy): Eukaryota > Metazoa > Arthropoda > Malacostraca > Decapoda > Palaemonidae > Macrobrachium > Macrobrachium nipponense. The sequence continues at coordinate 25,099,458 of NC_087215.1, read as the reverse complement.
TTACGAACATTACTTGTGGATCTTACATTCGGACAACTCGATGAGACCTTCTGGATGACATCTGACGGTGCAAGTATTTGAATAGCCTTGTCCCTGTCACCTAGACATTCTGAATTGTTCAGTTTCTCATTAGTGGCCACTAAATCTCTCTCTCTTTCTCTTCCTCTCCTCAAGGCGTCGGACTCCCTGCCCAAGACCTCCTACTTCAAAGTCATCGACGTGTGGATCCTGTTCTGTGTGTTGACGACTTTCTTGGTCATCTTGTTCCACATCCTCATCGACAATCAACTCGTCAGCCAAACCCAGACGAGAGTGAAGTCCATCCACAGCGCCCAAGACGAGGAGACAATCTCCCTCAAGAAGTACCTGAGTTGGGCGCTTGACTTCCGCATCGAAAATCTGGAGAAGAAATCGAAGTGGATCGTCTTCATAATTATCGTCACCTTCCTCGTTTTGTACGTTGTTTACATCCTTGCCAAGCAGTGAAGGTCGCGCTGGGACACAGGACGTTGGGGGTCAGAAACTCAAGGTTTTTAGACTAACGATTCTTAATCAACGGTTCTTACTGTCAAACTGTACAGGAGACTGATCAACATGTCTGGAGGGACACCTTGCCAAGACCCCGCTACCATTGAATGATGAATATAACTCGCAAGTTACTATTTATTTTCTCTCTTTAAGCTGTTCTTTCATTTGTTCATGATTTTTGTAAACTTTACACCTTGCAGAGGGTACTATAACTGTCATGAAATACATAACAGTAACAGAAAAGCATCTCCAATAACAACAACCATAATAACACACAAGTTACTCCTTCAGTGAAAATAGAAAAAAAAAAATAATACATTTCATCTTTGTTCTCCTTCGCTGAGCTTCTCCTATTTCAACGTTGCGACTAATCTAACGGACTCTCCCCCCAGAGTATACGTATATCGATCGGAGATAGGAAGACGGTCGTCTCTTTTACATCGAGAGCGCGTCCCATTTCACGACGGTCTTTTTCTATTCCTCTCTCTCTCTCTCTCTCTCTCTCTCTCTCATATATTACAGAGCACTAAGATTAAGCAAAGCTAGATTATTGGTATAACTTCCGCCCGTCCGTGAGTAGGCCTCAGTGCTCGACATGTCTAGAGCAGCAAGATTAACTTTTGAGACAGGCTTGAAGTCCAGTCATTCTGAAAGCTCAGAAGTTATAAAGGTTTTCAGAACTAGTTATTTCAGTTAGTTTTATATGCCACTGATGTCATATCTTCATTCTGCATTGGATTTGATAACCGGCTCCACCCACCCCCCAAAAGAAATATTCAAAATTCATATCAACGCTAAATCCCAATATAAATTTATTAACGTCTTTTTAGGATAGGAGGATCTGCGGTCTGACGGAGAGACTACTCTGGAAGGTGTCATTTCTCTTTGTTTTTCCTCTGATAATTAAGCAGCTTTGTACAGGATTACCCCAAAAACGCCAAGAAAAAAATGACATCATGAGAGGCCAGCTATCGGAAAGTAACACGAAGAAATTCTAATATGGCCAATCAAAATAGACAGTTCGAAATAGTTTTCCATGACATTGCTAACGAAATGCACCGGGAGAGTCAACAGCTTAATTCTGGTGCCAGAACTTTTCCATTTCTGATTACACCTCAATATTTACGTTAAATGGAACTGACGCCGAAAACGAATACAAGTGCGATCATTATATATATATATATATATATATATATATATATATATATACTATACAATATATCTATAATATAAAATAATCATATACGTATGTAGTTGCATAGATACTACGTAGATACATAGGTGTGGGTATCAATGTCAATCTACGCACATCCATGTTAGAAGGTTCCTATGCATTAGTGTCTGAATGTGTCTATAGGCCTATAATAATGATAATAATACTTTATACAGTAATTAAGCCTAAAAAAAGCACAAAACACTAGAATTTCCTCTTTAAGATTAACTGTATATAAGTGGACGTTGTATGCTTCATGTATATATGTATTCTATCGCATGCACTAAAATTAAACTGTGTATAAATGTACTTATTACTACTTCTACCCATAAGGCTCCCCCAGTTCTTCTCCTCCCAGCCTTCTTCTTCTTCTTCTTCTTCTTCTTCTTCCCCCGTCACGGTAGAAAAGGTCTCCTGTTACCGTTCCCAATTTCTTTCCTTTCTGCCACTACACATTCGGTCACCCCACCTGGAATTTCTGGAACTTTTGGAATTGCAGGGCGTCTCCTTTCCAAAAATTCCAGCGTTAATTTTTGCCTCAAAGTCCCTTTATAAATCTATTAAGATTCCTCCGTTGAGACGTGCCTCTGAATCAGCGTTAAACAGTAAGCCACTGAGTAAGAGTAAAACTGACTTTTGGTGTTCATTTTCGCCTTCTGAATTTTTTGTCTTATATTATTTAATATTTACCATCGTAACTTCGACGCTGCCAAAGCTATTACTTATCCTTTTGGATTTCTCAGTTTTGTGCATCTAATCTTCACATTTTTGCAAATGTAATTTTCACAGTTCTTGTATAAGTGATTATCACGGTTTTTGCAAAAGTAATTTTCAGTTTTTGCCAATGTAATCTTCACAGTTTTTGCAAAAGTAATTTTCACAGTTTTTGGAGAGTTAATTTTCACAGTTCTTGCATAAGTAATTATCAGTTTTTGCAAATAATATTTTCACAGATTTCGCACAGGTCATTTTCACAGTTTTTGCCTAAATATTTTTCACAGTTTTTGTAATTTCCAGTCTTTGCAAAGTTAATTTCTACAGTTTTTGCAAAGGTAACTTTCCCATTTTTTCAAAGGTAATTCACATTTTTCAAAGGCAATTTTCACAGTTTTTGCAAAGGTAATTTTCACAGTTTTTGCTAAGGTAATTTTCAGTTTTTGCAAAGGCAATTTTCACATTATTTGGAAAGGTAATTTTCACAGTTTTTGCAAAGGCAATTTTCACATTTTTTGGAAAGGTAATGTTCAGTTTTTGCAAAGGTAACTTTCACAGTTTTTCAAAAGTAATTTTCACAGTTTTTCCAACGGTATTTTTACAGTTTTTGCAAAAATAACTTTCACAGTTTTCCCACAGGTACTTAGCTTGAAGAATTCATTACATAAACACACCGTGGAGAACTTCTGTCATTCTTTTTTTATACAAAAACAGTATTCAGTGCCTGCAAAAGGGTCTTCCGTTCTTACATCTGATTTATTTATTCCCTTTATCTTTATTATTATGATCATCCTTATTATCAAACGTATTTTCATCATGTGAACTTCTTTTGCCAAGCATCAGTTTCACACCTGATTTTGCTCTCTGGTGTTCATCTCTTCAAGAAATATCTCCCCGTGTCTTTTTATTTCTAACTTTAAACTTTAATTCAGCCTTTATTTATTATTATTATATATTTCATTATAGTGAAGATGTGCCTTCATTTTTTTCCTTTTAACTACTCCTTCAATTTTTTATTGATTTAACTCTACTCCTATATTTTCTTTTCATTTAACTCTACACCTTCAATTTTTTGTTCTTTTAACTCTAATACAATTTCTTTTATTAATTTAACTCTTCTCCTTCACAGACGAAAGTGCAGGTGACATTCAAGCCATACCTCCATGATCTGATCCCTTCATCCTTCATTTTTGTCTCCTTCCTTGCGTATAGGACGTATCAAACAGCCAATCCTCCCCCAAAGCAACCCCCCCCCCCCCCCCAACGACCCTTCCTAACCCCTTGACATTTTATTTGCGTCTCAGAGTAACTCGATCTACTCAAACAGACGCGACGTCATCTACCTGATTTTTCCCCAGGAGTATCGCGAGTCCTTTTTTTATCATCTTCTTTTAAGTTCCCGGATGCCTTGGTATTTTTCTCCTCCCGATGTGAGCTCTCCTTTCTCTCCAAGAGACATTCGGTGAGATGGCGTTTTCAGTGACGATGAAATCATGCCTACTGTATCGGGACTTTTCAGCGTAACACGCATGAGTAGTTTTCAAAGCAAAAATAAAATATGTTTTCTACCTCCCTGTCATTATGACAGTCAGAGTCCTTATTTCGGTTACACTCCTTATCATAACTTTCTGTTAAAACGTACACTACTACTTTGTGGAAAATAAATTTTAATAAAGATTTTTTTTTACTATTTTATTTTACAGAAATATTTACAATACAGCTTATTACACCATATTTAACGTAACAAGACTGAACTATATTTAGATTAATCATGAAGCAAAAGGTGTGATCCTCAACTCACAACGAAATTCAGCATCTGTCACTACCACCATGCGTTCTTATTTGTATTGAAATCAACACATTTTCACACTTAATTAACGTGGGTTTTAAAACGGAATTATTGTTATTCGATGGGACGGATTCTTTTCTTCCTTTAAATCACTTAAGACCTGTATTCGCATTTTCCTCCCTTCTTTAGAACAAAGCGCTCTTATTTTAATGGTCAAAGGAATTTCACTCGGTTAATGATTTCATTCATGACCTCGCTTGAGTCGTTTGTTAAAATTGATTTCCGTTAAACGAACACGTGACACCTGTCAAACCACCTCGTCAGCTTTTCGAAGGCAACTTAGGCCACTGACTTTCTTTCTCTACTACTGCCATGCTGTGGTACTTCCTCCTTGCTCCAGTTTTCCTCGAGTGCTTTAATCAACTCTCTTTATATATCAGGATCTATCAATTCCTCAAAGTTACTCCCACACTCTATATCAGCCATCCCCAACCGGGGTTCCGTGTGAATTCATGTTTTATTTAATTATTATTATTATTTTTCGTTAAACAAGCCCATGAGAAATCATAGGCCTATAATTTTTCTTTATCGTAGCATAACCTGCCAGATTTTTTTTTTCTTCAATTCTACTAAAGGTAAGTATTACAAATGCTTACATACTTTATATATATATATTATATATATATATATATAATATATATATATATATATATATATATATATATATATATGGGTACCTTGGGATAAGAAAAATTGTCTGTGTTCTACACAATTCTACTTGCTTTCAGATTGAGAAAGGATATATTAATTTCTTGCTCTTAAAACGACCACCAAGTCATTCCTCTTATTTTTGTTCATTTCGAAAAGATCTTCATGAAGGTATTTTCATGTCATTATAAATAATATGTCCTTGCATTTCCTTCCTGTATGGGTAAGGGACAAGGTGAATCATTCTTGTAATTATTGTTGTTTTACCTATTGGCCTTATACGAAACATTACCAATGTTTTAGTAATTAAGCCTTTGCTTCACTGTTGACATCACCACCCATGTAAACAAAACCAGTGATTGAGAAAAATAAACGATAAAATGCTTAAATATGTAAAAACATTATAAGAAATGTACACTTGAATGTTTTCAAATATTTAGCCTGGCAAATGTAATGCCGTTCTTTCACCGAAGTGTGCCTCTAGGATAAGGTATGCTGTTGCATTAAGGGATACAACCGTTCTGTGAAAATTATAATGTTAGTATTCTAAGAAAATAGCTTATGTAATAAAATCATAACTGTAGTATCTTTTCTTTAAAATGTTTCAAAAGATGATGTTACATTCTTTATTCCTTTTCGAAAAAACTTAACTAAACTATTGGTAGTTAAACTAGTTTAGCGGCAGTAACAGTGGCAAATTATAGGATGATAACGTTATTTATCAATTAGTGTGGAGAACCGTTTGAGACTTGCAAAATACAGAACAGAAGCTATAATTGAGGAAAATCATTTAAAAACTTTCTTAGTAGTGAGTTTCATACGATGATCAATAAGCTGTAATTTCACACAAAAATATATTGTATCGAAGAAAGAATCACTCAACACCATAGGACAATTTCCTGTTAAGGACTTCTTCTTGAGAGAGAGAGAGAGAGAGAGAGAGAGGAGAGATTAGAGAGAGATTGAGAGAGGAGGAGTGATAGAGAGAGACGAGAGAGGAGAGAGGAGGAGAAGAGAGAGAGAGAGAGTGGACAAAATCCTTTGGTCTAGCATTTATCGCCGTTTCGAAGAAAACGGAGCCTTCTAATTTCATTGAAGAAAACGAAACTACATTTATGGGTAACTAATACTTTGAAATATTTTCACATTCCTTAAACAAAAGACCAGGTAAACAAAACGATGGATGTCTCAAACTTGATCGCTCGGCTTCATATAATCCGTAACTGTGCCATAATTTAAAAAACAGATCTTGTCCCTTGTCGGTAACTCCATCAATAAATTAAAATAATAATAATAATAATAATAATAATAATAATAATAATAATAATAATAATAATAATAATAATAATAATAATAATAATAATAATGTCGTTGTGGTGGTCAGTTGCTGGATATAATAATAATAATAATTAAAAAAATCCTCATAGTAGCACGAGTCTTCAAATGGAGAAACCAATCCACAGTTATGTAAATGTACATATATTTCAGTTTAAAAACAGCAAAGATAGCTTTCGGGAATCTGTTCGGTTCCCTTATCAATCTGTGTGTGTGTGTGATGAAGGGAACCGAACAGATTCCCGAAAGCTATCTTTGCTGTTTTTAAACTGAAATATATGTACATTTCCATAACGGTGGATTTGTTTCTCCAATAATAATAATAATAATAATAATAATAATAATAATAATAATAATAATAATAATAATAATAATAATAATAATAATAATAATAATAATGCGTACATAACATTAAGAATAAAACAGCATTCAAAAACAGGTATGTGATCAACGTTTATTATTATTATTATTATTATTATTATTATTATTATTATTATTATTATTATTATTATTAGAACTGTCCCATCAAGAATAGCCGGAATATGAACGTGATTTCGTAATTTCATCGTACTTACAATATATCTTCTTGTTTTGTCTGTTTGTTTGTTTGTATGGTGTTTTTACGTTGCATGGAACCAGTGGTTATTCAGCAACGGGGCCAACGGCTTTACGTGACTTCCGAACCACGTCGAGAGTGAACTTCTATCACCAGAAATACACATCTTCGTTCAACATTTTGTATTAGTTGAACATTTCAGAATCCAAGGACGTAAAGGTACTTTATCGCTTTTCCGACCAATGGGGTTCCCTGGTTTTCGCAGGAAGCTCTACTACAAATAAGTCCCTAAATCAAATCTGGGCCCATGGGTTACCCAGCAAAGTCCCGGAAGAACTCCATTCTGTAGAACAGTGGCTTGAAAGTAACAATAATTAAGTTACAAGTTGTATGTTATTTTTCAACATAAAATGAAATCTAAGTCTTTATAACAGATCCCCTTCTGGGGATTCCAGAGGAGCAAAGGGTCACCTTCAGGTATTTCCCTGGAAGCCCAAAGGTCACATGTCTAAAGGCTAGGGCTCTACAAGGTATAGCAAGGGAACCTAGGGACCTAGGAGTTCCTCCTCCGAAACTTTCTCGAAAGCCATGAATTACCTCCGATACCAAAAAGGTTAAATATGGTACTCATTAGCCGTAGACTATCTGCATTACACACATATATAAGCATATAGGTACACATTTAGTGAAAAGGGAGAAAAAAAAAAACATTAAGAAGAGAAGGACGAAGAAATGAAGATATAATTCAACAAGAGTAAAAGATTTGTGAAGGAGCATGCAAGGTCTGGAAAGCCGGCTACAAAAATTATATAATATAGTCAGACTTTACATGATAATAAAATGGAAAATTCACGTAATATATAATTACAGAAGACCTAAATAATGCAGTAAATATTATACAATATAAACGAGAGAGAGAGAGAGAGAGAGAGAGAGAGAGAGAGAGAGAGAGAGAGAGAGAGCATTAAAGTACAGGATGTCAGCTGCCCTTCTAGCGTCTCGAAGACAACCACGAGAAGATGAAAATATAAACAGAACTGCAAGAAGGAATGCCTCTAGGCGGACATTGGTCAGCATCACCATTTCCCTGGTCTCTGCCCCCACCATCCCATTCCCCTCCCTAATCCCCAATCCTCTGTCTCCTCACTCCTCAGCGGCCTAACTCTCCCAATCCTTGGGGAAATCAGGAGATTTTACTACATATTATCCACGAAAGAAGGCACCGACCGATCGATTGGGGATTTTCGCGTATCTCTTTTGTTGCCTCGTCTTCGATATTTAGAAGACGCAGCCCGACGGCAAATGGCTGTTTCTTCCAGGAGACGAAAAGTGTTTCGATTCTTTCGCTTCCGGAGATCAATGAAATGCATTGTTTAATCTGGGCCCAAAACTTTACGTCTCTCGCTCTCTCTCTCTCTCTCTTATTTTAATTCTTCTGCCGGGCGATCATAAATCCCCGGTGATATCGTAGTGCATTC
>NC_087215.1:25083637-25086137 GCF_015104395.2 Macrobrachium nipponense | reverse complement strand
CGCAGATCCAATTGACTTTTTGCAGGATATCGCTTTCCAGTCTACTAAGACCTAAAAATCCCTTGAGAGCCTCTGTACTACGAAACAGACAACCCATCCAAGCACTGTCCTTGCCTTGCCTGCACGGCATGGACACCAGACACTCGTCGTGGGATGGAATTCATAATCACATGCAACTGGCCTCACTCACGCAGTCACAGGATAGTTTCTGAAGAATCACAAAGCACAGTTGGTTATCCACTAGATGCGGAAATGAAAAGCAAATACGTCCTACCGCCATCACTACCCACTTCGCATACATACATACATGTCAATTAGGTCAAGTTTTACATTTCCATAAATTTACACACAGTTTATGGTCGTCACGTTTTATCAATCTTTTATATATATATATATATATATATATATATATATATATATATATATATATATATATATATATATATATATAGACATAATTATGAGCTTTACGCAATTCCGGAAGATGCGTTTCGTCTGGCTGCTAGAAATGTTCATGGATACGCAATATGCTGTTTCCTTATAATTTAGGTTTAAATGTGTGTATGTATGTATATATATATATATAATATATATATATATATATATATATATATATGTATATATATACATATATATATATATATATATATATATACTACATCATATATATATATATATATATATATATATATATATATATATATATATATATATATTTAAATATATATATATAATCCTTATGAGAACATTCAGACTGAACTAGACTACAAGGAAAAGGATTATTGCTTATTCATAAACATTTCCAGCAACCAAGACAAAACGCAACTTCCAGAATTGCGATATGCTGAGAATTCATTCAGGACTGGAATTTCCCCTAAAAGAAATCTGGCGATTTAATCTTGAGAGACGTAAAGAAACGCAAGTTGCCATTGCACAGTGAATGAGGCCAATTTCTTTCTGCCGAGTATCCAAAGCTTATTGCAAGCTCGTCCTGCAGCTGCTGCTGTCCAGCGAGGAAATCTGATTACGTTTATGCACGTCACGCCAGTTGTCAAATGAAGTACGAGACATAAAACACGGTAAAATATAAAGCATATTAATAGACAATGAAAGTGGAGACTATAATGAATGCATAAAAGTGTAGCGTAAAATCACTTATAAAGTATTTTAGAATCAATATTTTATATAAGGGCATAATTTGCTGCATATTTTAACATATATAATATTTAGTATAAAAAATTGTATATTATATGTATATATATTATTTACACATAATATGCTCCCATTCATTATGTAAAAAATATCGTTCAGTGTCCAATCACTATACATTGTGAATAACTTGCACCCAAGGGGAGTCACTGTATATTGTTGTTTCTAAACCTGACAACGATTCGAATCCTGCCGAGAGAATTATCAGTTGTAATTCTCCTTAGGTGTAAGTTATTCCTAAGGTAAAATTAATCTGTTATTACAAGGAATTTGTAATCTAATATTTGTGGATATAAAAGTTACGCGTGTATGTGGCAAAAATTTCTAGTCTATTAGTATATCATTCTTTTATCCCCAAACAGAAGTTATGTGAAAATTCCAGCATGGGCAACATTGCCCAAATGAAGCTTGGTTACTTCAGCAACAGGTAAGAAGATGGAACACAGAGGAATGCTGAGAATTCTAAGTTTAGAAAGTGCATATCAAGAAACACTGACTCACGATATAGAAACAACAGGTAGTCCCATGCGCAGGTCCGGTGTATTTTTATGTAACCGACCATAATCTGTGACGTCACCCAAAACCGGTGAAGCGACAATTTACTGATATAAACATAGGGATAATGCCTTTGTTACACTTTGAAATGCGATTTAATAATTACCTCTTAATAGATTTAAGCGGCGAATGCTATTATGGACATATGAAATACTGCAGTTCATGTGAATATCGATGTTGGAGAAATCGAATAGGCGAAATGTTGCACAAATAATGTTTTTTTGTGTGTGAAACTTTTCGACTGACAGGATCCAGGAGACTGATGTCATGGGAGTTTTACCACTGTTTTTTAAACTTCCCTGACTTGTCCTTTTGTGCATTTGGGACCTCGTTGTCAATCGTTTTAAAGTTTATTACCTTTTGTAAGTAGTCCACTTACAAAAGGTAATAAACTTTAAAACAATTGACAACGAGGTCCCAAATGCACATAAGGACCAAACAGGGAAGTTTAAAAAACAGTGGTAAAACTAACATAACATCAGTCTCCAGAATTCTGTCAAGTCTAAATGTTTTACACACTAAAAAAATTATTTGTGCAACATTTCGCCTATTCGATTTCTCCAACATCGATATTCACATGAACTACAGTATTTCATATGTCCATAATGGCATTCGCCGCTTAAATCTATTGAGAGGTATTTATTAAATCGCATTTCAAAGTGTAACAAAGGCCGCCTTTCAGTTCATGTGTTTTGAAATTTACATAACTGAGTTTCACAATTTTATCACAATGATC
>NC_087215.1:25071137-25078637 GCF_015104395.2 Macrobrachium nipponense | reverse complement strand
TTAAAAAAGAATATACTTCCGCTGGAATATGTATTTAGGAGCTATGATAATGACAGTCAAGTCTAACATATTATGCCGGTATTTTGAGTTCAGTCGTCTGATTAACAAACATCAAATTAAATGCTAATATGAAAAACCAGGTCATCAACTAATACTACTGTTGTATAACCTCTATTTTGACACCAACAGGTTGGATATAATCAACAGACTTCATCAAGATCAGTTATGAAGAAGAGCGAATACTTAACAAGTCGAAAAAAAAGGAGACCAGCCCCTCGGACCAGAGGATTTTAAATCCAACAGTATATATATATATATGAACACGCTGAATAAGACCTGCAACTGATAAAACTAAAATACAGCAGAACTGAAACTAAAACTCAACTGAATATAAAATTTAGGCCACTGGCCAAACAGTGGGACCTATGAGGTTATTCAGCGTTGAAAATTATGTTGAAACAATTGTAATGAGAGGGTGGAAAAGAAGATGGAAGAAAGGGATTATGAACGGAAGCACAGCCAGAGGAATGAAAGGGGCTGAAGGTAGGGGGCCGAAGGAACGCTGCAGAGAACCTTAAGTAATGCATACATTGCACCGAGTAAGGTGTGCTGAAGGAACAACACCCTAGGAAAGAAATACAGACAAGAGAACAAAACTGGAAAATTTGATAAATGCAGTAAAGGGTTTCTAATACAAAAATAATGCACACTTACAGAAAAGAAAGAGAATCAGTTGAAAAACTGACCAGCAAAGTCCAAGATCCTTATGGCAATGAATGGATTAGAGATGGTATAAACAGACCAAAATAAAAGAAACTGGTGCAAAATTAGTTGAAATTCATTACTAGGAAGTGACGGAAGAGAGAGAGAGAGAGAGAGAGAGAGAGAGAGAGAGAGAGAGAGATTTAAAAGGTGCAACAGAATAAAATTCGCGCCGGGACAAAAAATAAGTAAGTACCGAAGAACTGATAGTCGAATAACACTATGATGAAAAACAAATCCAATTATTGAAATCATTCAGAATTTCACAAGATACGAAGGGCAGACCAACAAGGTAAAACGCAGAAGAAGAGAAAGGACAACTAAGGAGGAAGTGAACGAACCTATACAGAAGAGTCAATACATTTCCACGCAGAAGAACAATGGCAAGCTAAAACGAAATAAAAGGCAGACACAAAAATGGTAACAACTGACTAAAACCCAGGCATCATGAAAAACAAGCATGAAAGAAAGAAGATAAAGGGAGGTGAAAGACAGCAGTAAATGCAAGACAGGAACCCAAAGAGAGAAGTGAGAGAAAAAGCACTGAAAGTTGCGGAAGAGGAAAGATGCTAAACAGATACCACATAGGAAAGGAGAAAAGCAGTTGAAAAAGGGGGCAATAACAGCAAAAACGTAGTCAAGAACCCAAGAGAAGCCGAACCAACCAAGAGTAAAACAAAAAATGCAAAAAGAGAGGTAAGAGAAAGACCGAGTTACAGGAATAACACAAATCATGAAGAGGAAAAGGCAGATGAAAAGAAAAGTCGACGGTAAAATAAGAGTTGAATATATATACCCCAGATCGAAAAGAAATCGGTGACAGGGAATGGCAAGTAAAACAAAAATTCACGAAAGCAAGAACGGATAAATAAAGGAAAAAATGCAACAGAAAAGCAGATCAAGAAAATGCCGCCCCCCCAAAAAAAAAAAAAAAAAAAAAATCTAAAGCGAAACCAAAGCCTTCAAAATGCTCGATATTTCGAAACAGCAAACTGCAGCAGGACACGAAAGATGACAAAAGGAGTGAAAAAAACATTAAAAGGGACAAAATGATGAAGAAACTTGAAAGAGAAAAGGAAGTTCAGGTAACTGAATAAATATGAAAAAAGAGAAATACAAGACAGACCAAAAAATCCATAAAAACGCAAATAGATCATGCACGCAAACGAAGACAAAGGTAAACCAGTAAGTGAGAAAAGGAAATATGAGAATTCCCTAAGAACATTCAGACTGATGCAATGTTGGATAAGATACCATTGAGGTTCTTGGAGAGATAGACAAAAGCGACAAATTTTTCATGACAAGATGTATTTGTGAAACACGACTGACACAAAGTCTGCTATTTTCACTATGATGACCATGGTGCGGGTCACAAGGTCACTAAGGTCACTAACCTTGATGTCACCTGAAATGACTTCACTGGCAGAGTACGCTTGCCAAACTCAAAGTTCTATCTCTTAGATCAGAAGTTATGTCCAAGGTCAATGTTGTGTGCAGACATGGGCGACCACCTGTCATGAACATCTGGAAGCAGATGACCTCCTTTTACCCGAGAACTAAAAATAAGTACCAATGCCGTTAGAGCCTTTGTGAATGACTGACTTACCTTTGTATCAAGTTTACCTGAAATTCCTTCATCTGCACTGTAGAAGTTACAATGACATGCTAAGAGTGACAGCTACAGTGACGGACAGACATACAGACTAGAGCTGTATCTGATATCCGCATCCGCATTGCACGCAACACCTACATTCGCAATTTGAGAATGCAGTTATCATCTTCTCAGTGTCCAATAGTACATGCTCATCCACTGTAGCTAAAAGCAGATTTTTTGTGTGTGCTAAATTTGGCTTTTGCGTTTTATTATGCAGAATACATGATACACAATTATTCATTTCATACAGCATTCTTTGTAAGTAGCTCTGTTATAGCATATTAGTTTCATAGCGTATTTATTTTATAGCGTATTTGTTTTGGTAATTTCATGTCATTCACAGCAGTTGTAATCATAACGGCAGGGTATTGCGTTTTTTAGGAAACACACACACACACACTCTCTCTCTCTCTCTCTCTCTCTCTCTCTCTCTCTCTCTCTCTCTCTCTCTCTCTCTCTCTCTCTCTCTCTGTAATGCGAAGAATGGCTTTGAGTTTTGTTGCAATGAGCAGGAAATAACCTATTGCCAAGACAACTAATATGTTCGTGTATAGCTGTTACTGTTTGTAGGTTCATATGAAAGCATACACATACATACATGAGTATCACTATGTTTCTACATTCAGTCAGATATTATTTGGTAACATAATTTTAAATGATGTGGCTGAAAATCGTCTTTAACAATTAAGTTTATCTAAATTATTTAGACTTACAAAGTATCCGCATCCACACACGTATCCGCGAGGGTATGGTCATCAAATAACCGCATCTGCATCGGCAAATTTAAAAGATTGATATTCGCGTCCACATCCGCATCATCCGCAAATTCAAAAAAATTTATATCTGCATCCGAAAGTCCCATTTTCAGACATCCAACACATCTCTAATACTCTAATACACAAACGAAACTATAGTGCCATTCCAACTGTGTCAGCATGGGACTCATAGTGAGCCAGGCACGCGTTTGTGATACACATATAATATATATATTTTGCAAGATTTCATTTGTATTCTGGACACACGTGATGGACTAACTGATGTGTATGCTAGATAGGATACCAGATAAATTTGTGTGTTGAAAAATAAGAAATCAATAGCCAAATGGTATGTTTTTCCGTGAAAAGACAATTTTGAAATGAATATATGGAAACTTTCAGTTAGTTTTCTTGATCATTCTGAGCCTTGATACATGCCATGCTATTTTCTGTTACTGAACCACATGACGATAACTTGTAGCTGATGCCTTTGCAACTGACAAGTCTACGGTATTAGGAGCCACAATTTCACTTATTGGTATGGTCTTTTCATGACAAGGGAAGTGTGGCAGTTATACTGATTTGCAAACAGGCAGAGAAACAACCTTACCTTCATCCAAAACTACGCACCAAGATTGACATAAACCCATTCTACCATGTAAGAGGTGTTATGATGGCAAAGTAAGCGCGATAGAAGTACTGAAGGACAGATAAATGTTTCCTTCTCCATTCGTCGATCTGTTCATCTCATCCTAGCAACCGACTTGTTGGTAGAGGACTATGATGTGCACGACTACGTAAACAAATGCAGTAGACGGCGGACTTAATTGTTTGACAAAATGAGGAAAACACTATGATAAATAACTGATGAAGTGAGTTTAGGTAAAATAATTGTGATGAAAAAAAACAAAAAACAAAGGCGAATGAATTGGAAAAAAGGGAGGGAGAGGGGGAGTTGTAAGATATACCATAAATAAGAAATAAACTGAGGCCATAACGTAAAGCTTTTTGTGCACTGATAATATTTAATAAACCAAGATTAACACAGGCAAAACGTAAAGTGAGCTACACATGAAGAGAGGTCTTCAACAGCCTAAAATGCTAAAATAAACAGAAAATGCACGATCAAAATAAAAGGAAGAGTATGTCATAGATATGAAAGGTAACACAACACATTCACATAAAATGAAGTAAAATGCATATCACGAGAGGCGTCGAATCTAGGATGAAAGGAAAAGGAAAGGCAAAAAGATGTTAAAAAATTCGAACGCTAAGCATTATTTAGAAATCACCACACACACACACCCCACACACAGAATTTTATCGAACTTATTTTTCGAAAATACTCACAACACGTTGCCAGAACGCAGTGATAAAACAGCCACAAATAGTAAGGAATTTTTCCGTTACACACTACAATCGTAGAAATGTTTAGAAAACACTTTTCTTAGAGGAGGAATTCTGTGCAACGTTGCATTACCCCAAATAAACATGAATGGTCTATTTATTTAAAGAAAAGAAGTGAAGACCAACACGCCAAATCTACCTAGGTTTTTCTTTTGATAAAAATGCTAACATGTACAGTACGAGACCTGTTGAATAGAAGACGGAGACTATTACATAAAATTCTCTGCTGTAGAAAAAAATCACGTCACAGATAATATGCTATATACCTTTCCAATCGTCATAGACTGTTACAACGATCTGGTACGGATGTAAAAGGCTAAACAATACGATACGTAAATAAAGGATAAGAAAAAAAGAATAATAATTTCTTTCCGTTCTTTGTTCCCAACATATCTGGACATTATGATACAAGAAAAATGTGGATTGCATCTCACGTCATTCGTGGAATGTGTGCCAACGTCTCTCCCATCGGTAAGTAGCTCATGGCTAGTCCCGTTTCTTCCTGTATGAAACAAGTTTCACTTTTGAGATCAATGGCTCTTCCACGTCACGTACCGACCGAGAGTATACTGTCTCATCACTGAAACTCGACAGGGCTCGACTTTTTCTTTGATCAATAGACACTTAACTTGCAAACTAACCAACAAACCTTTTAGAATGGGAGCCTTACGTAGCTATCCATTGTTCAGTCACCTGGTGCCACAGCATGAAAAGCACATGCTCAATAATAATAATATTAATAATAGTAATAAAAATAATAATTATAATAATAAAACTGAATTAAAATCGTTGCAACAACGCAGGAACTTTGACTGAAACATAAATATATTCTGTAATAAACTCAAGTGGTTCAAGGGAGCTACGTGCTAACTTCAGCCGTCTGACTAGTGTGAGTTCTAATTCCAACAAGAAAGGAGAACTTCCACCTTATTTCTATTGAGATTTTGAAGACTCAATTGAAATTGTACCCGAACCACTAATAAACAGAGGAGTTTAGTGACAATTTCAGCTCCTACATGATAGATAATTGGCGATATATATATATATATATATATATATATATATATATATATATATATATATATATATATATATATGTATATATATATCTATACATACACACATACATGTGTGTGTGTATATATATATATATATACTATATATATATATATATATATATATATATATATAATATATATATAAACATATACTATATGAATATCTATGTTTGGCCTCGAGATATTGCATGAATGATTCTCTCGATTGCAAAACAAAGGCTCCAGGACACAAACCAGGGAAAGCAGTCAAACAAAATGCGGCTTATTTCACGACATGTTTAATGCATTTGTCGGGTGGAAATGAGCCTTTTTGAATCGGGCAAGTCACCTGAACGTCGTGTAATAATAAAAAATGTTTACGAAAGTGCTGCTTCTCATTTCCATCACATATTCATTTCCAACTCTCATCAAGTATTCATATCTCGTTTTCATCACAATAGCGCTCCTGTGATAGATTATTATTATTATTATTAATTTTATATCAATATTAATTATTATTAGAAATAAGCTGAATAGAATCCCACCTAATGAAGAAACCACGGACACAGCAAAGTAGAAGTGAGCAATATTAAATTTACTAAATTAATAACAAACAACAGTGCCAGTGTCTATACAACTGAAAAATATGTCACCCTAACCTATCTCTGACTGAATTGGGAATTCTCTGCTTCCCCAGTATTCCCTCAATCACTTCACGGTCGAGCACCTCTACAGAAAATAGAGGTCAAGACAACCTAGTTACCGCAGCCGTTTCCGTCTCTGTCTCGTCATGATTACATGCACAGGTAAACAAGAGTAAAACAAAATAAAATATGCGCGTGAAAGGAACATGTGCTCGGGAGTATCCGGGTGATTTTCATCTCAAAAACGCAATATTTACAATTGTATTTTCTCAGCTGCATATCTGTCCAGGATGTCTCTCCAGACGCAAACAGAAAATTCTCCTCCAATGAATAACTAGAGTGACGCAACTCTATCCTATAGTAGTACTTAGAAAATGTTATTTTTATTTGGTAGCAATACACATATGATATGTATGTTTATATACATTACATATGTATGTATATATATATATATAGATAAACAATAAATAGTTTTCCCTTACAACAGTTGGTTCCAGAGGAACATGATGTTTCCCTCTACATTCATGTTATAACTGCTGAATATATATATATATATATATATATATATATATATATATATATATACCATATATATATATAACATATATATATATATATATATATATATATATATAAATAAATAGTTTTCCCTTACAACAATTGGTTCCAGAGGAAACATGATGTTTCCCGCCACATTCATGTTATAAATGCGGAATCGTGGACTAACCGCAGTGGCAGAAAGCTTTCAAAACATCTGCTTCACATACTTACACAGAATACACATCAGCAGGATGTCGAACCACCCATAAACACACAGCTCCTTACAACTCTGCACTGCACATACTCATTTTCTTTTCATTCCATCTATACATAGCTTTCTAAGTCTTCCTCTCTTCTTCTTGGCCAGTACTTCAGAATCTTACGCTTTCCTATTAATCCACCTTCCTTCATTCTTTCCACACGTCCGAATCATCTCAAAATACTGACCTATCTTTTCACCTACGTTAACCTCTTTCTCACCCTTTTCAGTGCTTCTTATGCTATATATACCACGCGTGACGCAAAACAATTCATCTTAACTTCAACCTTTTTTCCTTTTATTTGCATTCAGTAACCGAACTTTACCTTCCGAAAGAGATGTGGCTCAACCATCCCTCCTTGCATCCCAGCCTTGGGGGCTTCCGCAGACAAGTCAAGTCTCTCTCATCTTCTGCGCACAGCCTGCTGCCTTCTTCGCCCCT
>NC_087215.1:25053637-25066137 GCF_015104395.2 Macrobrachium nipponense | reverse complement strand
TAAGAGATATGGGTGACGACGGTCAAAGACAAAAAAGAAAAAATCTGCCTAACTTAGCTGATAAGACACGAAGCGGAATAGCGAACGGGTTACTGCATTTAGCTAGATACACATATGCAGACACTACTTACGCAGCAAAGCAATAATCTGTGAACCCTCTGAACTTCTGGGGCCAGTCACGGAACTTTTTCTACTCTGACCAAAGAAATTAAACAAACACTCTATTCTAGACGCGGAAAAAAAATAACAAGTTTATCCGCAAGGAGCTAAGATCGTTCGCAGCATCCAGAGAGAAACCTCGCAAACCAACGAGAAGGAAAATAAAGATAAAAAGAAATAATCACCGTAAAAACAGAGACGGTCGAGGAGGAGCGCCTGCGCGTGTCGTCAAAGCGTCTAAGAGCTCCATCTGATAAACGACGTAAAGTAAACATCCATAAAATCTCAGCAATAAAGATATTTATCGTGCGACGGTAGGCCAGGCCGAAAGGGTGGTAACGGCCGGGAACGCCGGAGAACCAGATTGCCATGCAGTGACATGCGATTTCCGATCTTAAGAGCTTCGAGGAGAGGAAATGGGGGGGCGGGGGGTGGGGCGAATGCTTCTCCCGGGGGTTCACCCCCTTTCACTAAAGCGAGTATTCAAGGTTTAAAAAAAGCAAGGCGGGACTTTTTTTACTTGATTATGGATAAGAAAAAGAGATCGATTTCCCCTTTTCAATGCTTGCAGTGGATGTATCGAAATGCTGAGCGAATTTTCCAACTCGCCACTGTTTTTACGGCGGCTTGGAGACAAACACGCACGTACACACACACACGTATACACACACACAAACGCGCGCGCGCGACCACATTTCACAATGATGTTTTCACCATTCGCTGAGATGAAATAACCGGCGTTGGTGCTGATGATTCGAAAAAAAATCGAGCACATTCTTCATCACAGGGACGAGAACAGATAAGAGCATGAACCATTTTGTTTTTCCTTTTGTCTACGAGGCAAGTGCAAACACTGCTCATAATAAGAAAATATTTCCTATGAAAATCAGCAACTCAGACGGCCAAAAAGTAGTGGAAGGAACCAGTAGGGGGCTGTTTAAGTGAATATAGGGTCTTGGAAGGTACAACAAGGATTATCAACAACACTAAACCTTATTCAGGGTTCTTCAGGTTGTGTAATATGTTTAACTGGACTCTTTAAATGGTTACTATAGATTTGGTCATACATATGCCTATATATATATATAGATATATATATATATATATATATATATATATATATATATATATATATATATATATATATCATATATATATATATAATATATATATATATATATATATATATATATATATATATATATATATATACACATACATTCGTACCCGTTTTTAATGTATATTCATTAATGCTAAATTCGGAGAGTAAACCAGCTAAATACTTGGAGATCGAGAACGATGGGCTATTGTAGGCAGCCATAATAGGTCTAACAGGGGTATTTGCTTTATGTATTTTTGGTAGTCCATATAAAAATACTAAAGGATGAACCAGAAACAAAAAGTTTTTGATACGTCGCATCATCTGTAATATTATCATTTTTTTATTTTTCTTAGGAATCTATTAATTCTATCTTCTCGTTTCATATTATCCAGAAAGTTAGGCTCACCGCTTGGGATTTGGAATTTGGTAGTGTCAGTTAAAATGTTTTCAATTTTGCCGATATAATCATTGTTGTTCATTATAACTACTCTCTTGCCCTTGTCAGGCTTGCAAATCACTATGTCATCTCGTTTTTTCAGGGCCAAGAGTATCTCTAAATAATTTTTTCTAAAAAATGGTGTCCAGGTTGTTCTTAAATTGGAATAAGCTTTGATACATAATACCTTAGTATATATATACAGTATATATATATATATATATATATATATATATATATATATATATATATATATATAATATATATATATATATATCCACACATCAAAGGGTACTATAGTAGGCAGGAGAAGGGCGCAGGAACTATACACATCCATTTGATACATTTATTGTCAACGCGTTTCTTGACCCATGGTCACATCATCAGGACATCTATATAAAAAGGAATCCGAGCACATAATTAAAAGAAACATATACAAAGCATAAGAAAACTTAAAATGGAAACTAAGTTAAACTTAAATCTGATCACACTTAAATACATTTACACATTAAAAACCAAAACCAAGAAAGTTTAAAATGATCCTTAAGCACTAAACTCAATAAAAGAAAAAATAAAGGTAAAAACGAACTTAAAATGAAGAGCAAGGCGCACCTCTCAAAATGACAGAGACAAACGCACTAAAAATAATTACACAAGAAACAGAAAAACGGAACGGCAGGACAAATATAAACAAAACAAGCCAGGTTACGCTTATGAACAAGGGGAACAGCCGATGATTGGCAATTTAACGTAGGTACAATTCTCTTTATTAGCAGACTTTCCAAGAGAAGCAGTTCTCCAGGTTCCTTGACTTGGCCAATTATTTTAAAGTTGTCGCTAGAAGTTGCAAGACATCGATCAAATATGACAACTTAAAATAATTGGCCAAGTCAAGGAACCTGGAGAAACTGCTTCTCTTGGAAAGTCTGCTAATAAAGAGAATTGTACCTACGTTTAAATTGCCAATCATCGGCTGTTCCCTTGTTCATAGCATAACTGGCTTGTTTGTTATATTTGTCCGCCTTCTTTTTCTGTTCTTGTGTATTCTTTTAGTGCGTTTGTCTCTGTCATTTTGAGAGGTGCGCCTTGCTCTTCATTTTAAGTTCGTTTTTACCTTTATTTTTTGTTTTTTCTTTTATTGAGTTTAGTTTCTTAAGGATCATTTTAAACTTTCTTGGTTTTTATGTGTAAAATGTATTTGGTGTGATTCAGTATTTAAGTTTAACTTAGTTTCCATTTTAAGTTTTCTTATGCTTTGTATATGTTTTCTTTTATTATGTGCTCGGATTCCTTTTTATATAGATGTCCTGATGATGTGACCATGGGTCAAGAAACGCGTTGACAATAAATGTATCAAATGGATGTGTATATGTTCCTGCGCCCTTCTCCTGCCCTACTACTATATATATATATATATATATATATATATATATATATATATATATACATGGAAAATATATACGTATTATATATATATATATATATATATATGTATATATATATATATATATATAAAAATATATATATATATATATATATATATATATATATATATATATTATATATATATATATCTAAACCGTCATTTCCACAAATCACGTAACATACAAGGGCTTAACTTACATCGTAAGCTGGTCCGAAGTTCGATTCTCGGCTCGGCCAAAAGGGAACCAGAGGAATTTACTTCAGGTGAAAGAAATTCATTTCTCGACATAATGTGGTTCGGATCCCACAATAAACTGTAGGTCCCGTTGCTAGGTGACCAATTTGTTCCTAGCCACGTAAAAATATCTAATCCTTCGGGCCAGCCCTAGGAGAGCTTGTTAATCAGCTCAGTGGTCTGGTAAAACTAAGGTATACTTTTAACTTTTGGGGTGCTTAAGTGAATTTACAGGGTCTTGGAAAACAACACTAAGCCTTATTCAGAGTTCTTCAGGGTGTATGTAATATATTTAACTGGCCCCTTTTTGAATGGTTACTATAGATTTGGTCATAGTTATATATATATATATATATATATATATATATATATATATATATATATATATATATATATAAACGACAAAATGTAGAAAGTGAATGCTATTACAGAGAAGAATTGTCTTCTTCAGGTAGGTGATGAAGGAGATAGGAGTTACAGAAAAGCGGTAAATTTATCAAGAGATCCAGAGGTCAGCCATTACATCACTCCAGTTGACATTTCTCCTTTTGAGAGATTCATAGTATTTCTTTGTTTAATCAATGGTGATTCTACCATCTGGCTTTTGAATCAACAATTGGAGTTATAAATTATGCGTAATAAATTCCAGTTTATTTTGTGATTATGGATATTTATGTGGTTAAAAATTGCTGAGCGCTGTTGGCCATATCTAACTGAACGTTTATGCTGTATTAATCTCTGGTGGAGTGATTTACCTGTAAAACCGATGTAGGATTGCTTACAGTTGGGCCAAGGAATTTCGTATACTCCTGTATATATGTGTGTTGTGAATAAAATAATTGGGAATTTAACTGTAAAAAAGATGTGGATTTCATGAGGTTTTTACACACTGATTTGCATTCTATGACAGCAGCACGTGGACAAATGTAAGCAATAACTTGGAAGGCGAGTGATTAATGCCAAAATATCACTCTTCATTAACTTGAAGACTAAAGGCTATTTAAATCTTAATAAGTAACTTGTCTTTGTAGATAATGAACAGCCTCAGGCCTAAGATGACAGGTTGCATTTTCGTAATTTTTCAGTGTCTTTGAACAATAGCATAAAGAAACAAATGCACACATAAATGTAAGAAAGGATGAAAAAAAAAAGGGTAAAACAAGCATTACTCAAGTTACGTGTAAACAAAAACTGCAATTATAAACACGAAAGTTAAGTTTCTAATCCCATAAGATGCTTTCTCTTCAGAAATAGGAAACCTAATCCTAAATTTATTTCATGGAAATTAGCGTTCAAAGGATCAGTTAGTTCTTGGACGGTTACATCCGTCCACGATCAAGCCCTGGAATTTCCGTTGCACCTGATTCATGAAGCACTCACCTTCTAAGAAGCTGGTCTATCACGTTTTCGGTATTAGTTTATATTTTTTTCTGGGATAAGATTGCATCTGGGAAAAAGTATATTTGTTAGTCTATGCTCTCTTTTTTTTTTTCCTTCAGGTCATGTCCAGATTTAGATCCATAAACTGCCCTTACCCCTAGTCTTAGCCACAGACAAGCAAATTATATATATATATATATATATATATATATATATATATATATATATATATATATATATATATATATATATATACATAAAGGCAATAGCTTCGAGAGGAAAAGCGAAACACTTTCCCCTTCGTGGCTAATGCCTTTATTTATACATTCATCACGTTCCATATTTTCGTGGTTCAGTTATATCATTCAATATATATAAATGGCAATTTCTATCTGTCTCTTCGTTATGCACGTCCAGACTATGAAAGCTAGGCCTACCAAATTTTTACCATAGACTCCCCTTCACCCCAGAAAGGTTTTAATCAAAATCCGAAATTCGAGGGCCGTTTCTAATGGGACCTTAACCGCTCTTTTTCATACCCCCTCATTTTTTACAAATTTCGGTTTTTCACCTTCCTTGGCGTGACAGGATCCAAAGTGATTACTTATTCTGAAAGTAACTGCATAATCCGCCATGTAGAGGACGGCATATCCTTTTTAATGTATATATTTATACATATACATTATATACACACACATATACACATATATACATACATACATACTACATACATCATACATACATACAAATATATATATATTATATATATATATATATATCATATATATATATATATATATATATATATATATATATATATATATATATATGTAATGAAACACTTGATTCTTAGGAAATCTACGTTAATTTCTCAGCCCTTACAGAAATCAAAGCAGAGCATACCTCGACGTCACTTCTCTGAATGAATATGCAGAGCTAAATTTTAAAAAAGGAAAAGACAATGACCACAAGGGAAAAAATAGAGAAAAGTGGGAGAAATGAGAAAAGAAAAAAAAAGAGAGGCGAGTATCCAGACATATTCTTGCCACAAAAGAGAATAACTGGGGAAATCCCATAAAATCGCCGACTAAGCAGATTAAGGGAAAGGAAGCAAAGAGGGAAAAAAAGGAAAGAAAAAAAGATACAGACGGAGGAGGAAAAAGGGGTCGTAATCCCCAAGGAAACGCTTAACATTTGCTCGTTCCAGTGGTAGAAGGACGGACGCCCCGCAGATTTTGGGAACTGCTTAAAGATAGGCTATGTGTGTGTGTGTGTGTGTGTGTGTGTGTGTGTGTGTGTGTGTGTGTGTGCTGCCTGCCGCTGCTTTGGAGTGGGGAATGATATAATTTGATTTTTATAAATTTAGTCTGTCAGGCCAAGCACCTGGGAACTTTCATCCATTCAGCGATCAAGACAGAGAAGAAGAGGGAGTTGGAGTGGAGTGGTTAGACACCAAAATAAAGGAGATGAAGTACAAGGATCTAAAGGTATAATAACCGAAGGAAAACCTCATTGTTGCCACAAGACGTAGCTGCTGAAGAGATCTGAAGCAAGACTCAAGAAAGCTTTGCAGCAGGAATGCACGTCAAGTAAAAGGCTAAACGGTGGGTGCAGCTATAGACGAAGGATGTTTCAAACACATTGATTAATGCTTACAGTACACCGCGTGAGGTGTACTGGCGGTACTGACCCCCTACGGAGGGTGAGGCCAATGGAGAGTGAAATGATGACTTGGGGCTGCAGGATGAACATCTTAAACCGCATACCATTCGACTGATATCAAATCCTGGCATTATTTGCTAATTTCGAGAAATGTAACAAATATCTTTTACACTAACCAGTGACACAACTTATTTGATATTATTCACTACACTTGATTTGATCTTTAAGCGTATTTTGATACACGTTATGATTATTAATCACTAAATATTTCTTCATATTAAATATTTCTTAATTTTTAAACATATTGGAATTAATCACCGAAGATCTTATTTTTTAAAACACTACAGCACCTCCACTGGTGTTGAACACACAATATCAATATTTCACCATTAATTACGAATTATGTTTCATAAAAAACTGGTCGAAAATATTTGTCATTGAAACCATTTTATAGATCTGAATTTTATTGATTTTAAAAAGCAGGAATCCTTTTATGAGAATAATGACCAAATAAAAGTTTATGCGGCCACTTCTGAATTTCTCTGTTAGAATAAGGTCTTAACACATTACTCCGGGAAAAAATGAATTCGTTTTACAAATAATAAATTCATGATTATTATTACTTCTCCGAAAAAGTTCGCACTCCAAGGAGGATAAGGCTTTCGATTGAATAGAACAATCGCTGCCTATTCGCTGCATGTGCCTGAATCATTCTTATCATAATCACAACAACACTAAATATTAATAACGATTATTATTAATTAAATATTAAAAATTCATTCTCAGAATGAGCACTGGTACCTCTGTTTAAAATCTTTGTGGTTAGAGCGAGTGAAAGAAAAGAATGACATGGAAGACTGTACACAATGAAAGAGGGAATGTGAATTGCTTCTCATTATTTCTCAGGTTAACTATGACATTCAAGACTTGGTCGAGATGAAGCGTCTCCCGAGTGAAGATGCCAGACATCATGACTTCTGCTACTGCTTTCAGTAGTTCTAATGTTAAGCCATAAAGACATTTCATTTTCTTTCTTTTCACACATATTTGGATATATTTACTTGTAAACACCGAACCCAAACGAGAAATACACGAAGACGCTAACCTTTCCAGATGGGATTTGAACTTAACGTTTCTACATGAAGATACTACAATAGCCTTTCCGTAGACCACAACACCGCAAAGAAGCTCTTGAAGCTTTTGGTAGCGTCACTTTACCCTATCGTGAGTGGGTTCGAAATCCAACTGGAAAGGTTAATGTCTGCCCGTAATCCCATTAGGATTCAATTATTATATTATTATTATTATTATTATTATTATATTATTATTATTATTATTATTAATTGTTAGGAAATTCACAGCCTCGTGAAAAACAATCTGTTATAAAGAATCCACAATTATATATTAAAATATTACTATGTAAAGAAACATAGACTTTCGAACTACCCTCTCACTTTACATTTTAACGTCTACACCGATGTTCGAAAGTCTATGTTTCTTTACATAGTAATATACTCCAATATTTACTTATGGGTCTTGTATAACATAATAATATAATAATAATAATAATAATAATAATATAATAATAATAATAATAATAATGATAATAATGTAATATAATATATAATATTATTCTTATTATTATTATTATTATTATTATTATTATTATTATTATTATTATTGTAGAACCTCACCTAGAAATACCAAAGTACTGATGCTAAAATTCTCTGTGGCCGAACATATATCTCCAAAACTTGTGCAATATTACAACAGGTACTAATAATCAATGTTCTGAATTTCGAGAATAAAAAAAAATGAATAAAAAAACCTTTACATTCGTATAACCATCTCTGAAGATTGATAACTTCGTCAGAAACCATTTTGTCATCCTCAAAATGGGAGCCGAGCTGAAAAGAATGCGGTTTTAATCATCACAAAACGGACCAAATTGGATGGCCACAATTGCGCGGCGCTCATCCACATGCCATGCCGGATAAAAACCGACCAGGCCTTTTTATCCAGACCTACAAATTAGTTTAACCGACAACGTCTCTTCTATCATGATGCGTATATCGTGTATATGTATATACTATATATATATTCCGAATTTAATCTGGAAGCGCCATTTTTCGGGTGATTTCCTGAGTGTCATCGAGACCCCGCGTCTTTCTGGAACGGGGCGGACGCGCACGGACTGCTGCTGCTGTTGCTGCTGCTGGTGCAGGATTCTTTCCAAAGGCTGCAGGTTCGGTCCGAAATAATGTCCTGCCGGCTCGCAGTAGATGCGTCTGAAGTTTAATTAAAATCTACGAGTGAGTTTTCTCGATATCTTTATCGGCAGGGAGATTAGGATGTCCAGACGGATTGAAAGACAGAGAGGCTATATTGACATTTCTTTTTTTTTTCTTTTTCTTCTTCTTCTTTCCCTTTTCCCTCATCCCACGACTTCCACCACCGACCGCATTGCATTCCCTGGAACGGCACACCACCACCACCACCACCACCACATCTCTCTACAAAACTTCTAGAAAATGTAGGTCACTGACGTATGACACGCAAAGCATTTCTGCGGAGCGCATTCTGATCACCAGTAATACAACTGGAAAAAGAATGTAAAAAACCAAATACGCATATAATGAAGGGCCGGGATAAATGACATGTTTCTCCTGCTAACGATAAAAAAGGATGACGCTGATGCTCCCAAATGGTAATCATCGGAAATGGCCAAAAGTCACTGGAAATTTTCGCTCAGTCTACTCTACAGGAAGCTGCTCCGCGGGATTTACGAAGCCTAAGTATTTATTTTGAAATGTTGTTACAAGTTTAAGGTACAAAGGTCAGAGTGCAGGAAATTTTCAAAATAAATAACACATAAAGTTCAAATTATCATCAAAGCTTTAGGTAATACGTTTAAGAATATCGGTATTCCAAGAATTATAAACGCTAGGTCACTAAAAAATTGGTATCGGTGATATTCCTTCACATTAATACTACGGAATAATTTTTATTAAACAAATATTAAAAACTTAGAATTGAATTGCTGAGAGAAGCCTCCTTACTGCAACCATCATTACCTTTCGATGCTTAAATTCCAAATTATTTCAACTCTATTAAGTAACTGGTGCAAGTATTTTAGGCAATGTATACAATGTATAAAATTTTTCACCAAAACGTCCTCAAATTTAGGTACATTACACGCAACACGAATATTCAAGTAACGCTGAAGGGACCCACTCGATTTATGCAGATCAAGATCCTTCAGTAACTCCTGCTTCCTTCCTGTCAATGTCTGGGAATGAAGAAGAAAACTTCACGTTCACCACTAAATCCAATAGTTCTATAATGCTTGTCATTCCAGTCATAACCTTGTGCAACTGAAGCACAATCTCACCAATTCTGGAATGTCACGCCTTCCTTTACTCTTCTTTATTTTGGCTTAAAAATTCGTACCTATGATCACATCACGCATTATAAGAGGGATTACGCTGTTAAGGCATATACTTCGACTGGAATATGAATGGCACGTTTTGTATTTTTTGTTTGTATGGTGTTTTACGTTGCATGGAACCAGTGGTTATTCAGCAACGGGACCAACGGATTTACGTGACTTCCCGAACCACGTCGAGAGCGAACTTCTATCACCAGAAATACACATCTCTAATCCCTCAATGTAATGCCTGAGAATCGAACTCGCTGCCACCGAGGTGGCAGGCCAAGACCATACTGATCACGCCACTGAGGCGTTATGAATGGCACGTGATTCAGCTTCTGCAAGACCGGTCCCGAAGACCCTGATTCTTATCAGCCAAAGAGTAAATCTTTATGCTATGGCATTTTTGGAATACCTTTCGACCTTATATGTAGTTGGTGTGAGCACACTTCCGGGAACTCGATCTTTCAGAAAAAATTGATCGCAATGGAGCTATCCTTTTCTTAGGCAATAGAAATGATGATCAAGACCATTGCGAACGGCAATGATGATTAAGGTCATTGCCAAAGGCAATACAGAGTAAGACCACTCCAATGGCAATGATGATTATGACCACTGTCATTAGGCAATGCTGATTAAAACCATCGTCAATGGCAAGGATGAACAGGACCATCGCCAATGGTAATGATGATTAAGACCATTGCCAGTGACATACATAATAACAACACTGCCGATCGCAACGATGATTAAGACCATCACCGTTGGAACTGAAGATTCAGGCCACTGCCACAAGCTGTTATAACTAAAACCCATCGTCAATGGCAATTACGAAAAAGACCATCACCAAGACCGTGATGATTGTTAATAATCACTGCAAAAGGCAATGATGATTAAGGCCATCGTCCATGGCTGCTGTGATGAAGACCGTCAAAAATAAGGCAACGTCAAGACCACTGGTGGATATGATCCTGCTGCAATATCAACTGTAACCTCCACCTTACAGGTAACTCCCATTCATGCCTTCAACGAATTCGCTCCAACTAGAGAGGGCTACTCGCTTTTCATGGCACCAGATTCCACATTCTGTCGAAGTACCACGTCCCCACAACACACTAACTAACTGCGGAAGACTTCAATTTCGCGTGTTATAAGACTCCGGAATGTTCATACTGTAACTGCATTATTGTTATAAGACTCCGGAATGTTCATACTGTAACTGCATTATTGTTATAAGACTCCGGAATGTTCATACTGTAACTGCATTATTGTTATAAGACTCCAGAATGTTCATACTGTACTGCATTACTGAGGTCGAACCTGACAAAATTAAGCTTTAAATCTTCGTCCACAACTGCCTTGTCTTTTTCTTATTTCAGTTGCTATTTCTTTCAATTCTGTTCTTGAACGTATCCCACAGAGTGATACGTATTCCCTCGTACAAGAAGTCCAAGAAGTTAGAAGACTAACTCTAAAGAATCTATTGAACTGTTAACATTGGATGATGTCTCATAGCACTGTGTAAAAAAAATATAGAAGCGTTAACTAATTTATTATTTTATAAATGAATAGCTTTAATTACAAAATAGTCTAAACAAAAGTGTTCGGAAAACGCTAACCTCAGCCAAACTTGAAGAATGTGACCTTAAAAAAGACCCTCCTTTCCTAGTTACATTTCTATCTCCCTTAAAAATCGAATCACTAATTGCCACTCACGAAGTCTATCACTTGTCAAATTTCTCCAAAATCCAAAACCAGCTATTTGAGAAATTCCGCTATAAGACAAGCAAACATACAGACCAAAACATAATCGGAATTACAGCTCAGCGTAACTTACCTGAAGTAGAAAAAAAAGTACTGACAACGCATTCTCAGCTATATGTCACTTTTTCAGTTTTATATAAAAAATGCAGAATAATGGCATCATCAATAAAAATATTTACTAAAATAAAAACCCATCATTTATACACTCAAGTACGTCCGACGCCCAGGTAAAAGCTATCAGCATTGACCAATACGACAATGGATCTTAACGATAGCCAAGAGCCCGTAAAGTAGGGTAAAGGTCTCCTACTTTTAATATAAGTCAAAGAGGTCTTAATTCCTGAATATCAGGTGTATCGGTTTCATTTTCTCTATTCCATCATATTTATCTATTTATAAGTTTCCTCTCTGCATGATCATTTCCCTTTGGAGCCCTCATGGATTTATATGACCTGTTAACTCTGTCCACAAGGTTTTCAGAAAGAAAACAGAAACCAGGCAAACTAACAATGTCTGTCGCCAAGAGAGAAGGGTGTTATTTACTAGCCAATTAAAAGATAAGTGTATGAGTAATATAGAATAGAATAGAATATAGGATTTAGACCACACGCCAAGCGCTGGGACCTTTGAGGTCATTCAGCGCTGACCTGGAAATTGTGAGTAAAAAGGTTTAAAAGGTGTGACAGGAGGAAAACTCGCAGTTATAAGTAGGAGAGGGTGCTAGGCAAGATGGAAGAAAGAGAATATGAATTGAGTTACGGTAAAAGGAATGAAACGGGTTGCAAATAGGGCCCGCAGGGACACTGCAAAGAACAACCTTCAGTAATGCCTGTATGCGTAATACAATTCATATTCATCCGAATAGTCTTCGGCTCAGCAGTGTTGGAATGGTTAAATGCTTCCCCTTCCA
>NC_087215.1:25046137-25048637 GCF_015104395.2 Macrobrachium nipponense | reverse complement strand
CAGACGCATCCATCTGTCTATCACAAATGTCTCTACTTATCTTCAAACGGATACACGAATACCAGAACATTTGAAAAGACACAAACACTCAGACAGCCCATTTATATCCATGTAAACATGAAAAGATGCATACGAGGAATGGAACACAACCAACTGAAGAAATATTATTTAACCCAAACATACTTTACTACATGTATAACTAAATACATCCTTATACATGCTGATGATATCCATGTTTCAATAAAATTATTTGAACCTAATCAATAATATTTTTCATTTTCTAACCTTCTTCGTAGCAACGGAAACTGATGAAATTTTGAAAGGTACTTCAGCGTAGGTGATAGACCTAAGAAACGATGACATTATTATTATTATTATTATTATTATTATTATTATTATTATTATTATTCCCATTTATAAAATTTAACTAAACCACGAAACCATCGTAGACAGACGCATGATAACAAGAACACTGAAATAACAAATAGGTTAATAACATTATGTATATTTTATCGTCGACAGAGAACGACTTTATGAAATGAAATGAAAAGTATAATAAATCAATAAATAAATGCCATGAGTCTGACGGCATGTTCTAGAAGACTAAGCTATTCATTGACCAAATTGCCTCTGCCCTTACTCTAACGATATGAAGATCAAAGGTGAATACACATACTATATGAATGCATAAGTATACAAGCGGTGACAAATGAGCAGCGAAATGATGAAAATGGGAACATGAAGTACAAAATAGTAGACCTGAGAAGGAGCTGCGTCCTCAAGGTCATAGCAAATAACAAAAGACCCACAGTTGATGACGTCAAAGTGACGTTCGATGTCGGACGAAATAACTGAAGATGACATTAATCGTCATTCGCGAAAGGAGGGAAATGAAAGAACGAAATAAGGAAAACCGCAAAATGAGGAGTAAAGGATTCTCCGGGTCCTCCTAAACAACGCCCAAACGAAAGGAAGACTCGCCGTTGATGACGTCACAATTGCGTTAGAAGTCGGACGGAAAAAAAAAAGAGAGGCGGAGGGGGGTGGGGTGGGGGATGGAGATTAAATTCATCACCCGGAGCGTAATAATTCATCCAGGGCAAGAAATAGTTTCTCTGCGTCTCTTTACGCTCATCAGAATCATTTCGGGAGGTGTGTTTTTTATCGGGTGTTAAACACCAAGTTCCATTCCTTTCGCTCTTTTCGGACATTTTCGTTCTTACACTTTTGCACTTGGCGAAATATCCATTACCATCCATTTGTGTCTTTCTTTGTGCCGCGCGAAATCATAAAGGCGCTTTGCTTCACAGAGAGAGAGAGAGAGAGAGAGAGAGAGAGAGAGAGAGAGAGAGAGAGAGAGAGAGAGAGAGAGAGAGAAAGTCTCCATTGTTTAGCGAGAGAATCGTTTTATATCGCACAGACCCAAGGTGTCTTTTTATCACTTTCCCCAAAACATCTTTTATCATTTCTCCTTCTCTCTCCACCCACCCGTTTCCCCGGAGCAACCACAAAAATGAAAAAACATATCAAAAGGAAAGTAAAACAACGCGAACGCACACTTGCAAAAGCGTGTGCGCGCACAAGCCCAGACACAAACATCTGCGGAAACATATACACATCAACACATACACATACTCACACACACATACACCGCGTATCCTCGATGGAGCTGCTGGAAGCTGGAAGCTGGAGGCTGGAAGCTGGAAGCAGCAGCAGCAGCAGCAGCAGACCTTCAAAACCGGAGAAATTTGAGTATTTTGTTATAGAGTATACAACACCGCCTTTCATATCGCTGAAAAGCTTAAGCGCCAAAAATTAGCAAACAATAAAGGATCGTATCTCGAGTGTGCGGCACATTTTCTCTCTAATTTTCATAACTTCTATGAATTTAGGATTTTAATCAGCAAGTCGGGAGCTTTCGCCACGTCGGCATTTTATTCATTTTTATCCCCGGAGAGATCCGTCCTTTTTTTTCTTTCGTTCTCTCTCTCTCTCTCTCTCTTTCCCTTCGTCTTTTTCTCTTCTATTTTATTCATTATTGCTCCCTGACCCCCTACCCACCTTCCTCCCTCGTACCCCGTTTTTTCCTTATTTTTGGACAGTCCTTTTTAATGGCATTTCAATCTCGGCCGAGTAATGTTTGACAACAAGGAACTCACAGGCTCTTATTTTGAAATAAATTTGAGCTCAACAATATAAGGGTATTGTCATCGCTTGATATTCTCATTTTAGTTGCTTTTCTCTCTTTTTTTTTGAATCGGGTGTTTGTGTTTCTCTCTCTCTCTCTCCATTTACTTTTCAGGCCTTAGGTTTCTTTTCCCTTAGCTATGACTCGTAGAATAGCGTTGGGCGGAATTTTCTTTCGTCTCCGTTCCCCCTTTCTCTTTATCGCGCCTTTTCTTCTGGTTCCTTTAACGATAAGGGGTTAAAAGAATAAACAAGAACGACTCTTGTTCTACAGTTTCTTCTTTTCCTTCTTCCCCCTGTTACGAAAAGGACA
>NC_087215.1:25041137-25043637 GCF_015104395.2 Macrobrachium nipponense | reverse complement strand
TAATCATATTATGCTTCGTTGTGTTGATTTTCAATGGTTTCCCTCCTTTCTTTTTTCGATTAACAATCTTCATTATCTTATCGAATACTTAAATATTCGCAATTGTGGGCATGGCTTATTTACAAATGCATAATTAAACCATAAAAAAAACATGTGGTTAATAATTTAACCTTGCTTTTTATTAAATACTCGACTATTTTTACATGTATTATGAAAGGTGTAAAAAACTCCATTACAAGACAGACATAGCATAAATAAATCCAGTAGGATTGCTTTCATTCCTGCCATGTGCTTCGGTTCTTCGTCTGTAACCCACAGTCTTTATCATATCAATGATGCTTAGGTACTCGTAGAGCAAAATGAAAACAATCATTCATAACTGTCATGCCTACAATGATTGGAAGTTAGTCTAGAAAGTATAACTGGCAATTACTACTCATCAAGGTCATCTTCCACGACCATTTTTGATGGACAATCTGATGACCCTGTTTGGAGGCATTTATCGGGCCGCTTTTCATTTGTTACTTTATAGACTTCTTGCCTGAACGATCATCAGCTTACATCATATATAAATATGCAGTATCATAAGACTATATGTTGTCTTTTAAATTCTTATGAAACCATTCATCAGAAAAGAAGCTTTCAATCACAGTTCGCTAAGTTATGATACTTAGTGCCGAGGGTTCTACGACACTCAAGTTAATGATGACGACTTAGATCTTTGTGGTACTCGCTGACGGTCCACGAAAAATAGTGCTTGAATATTTTCAGTCAGGTTTCTTGACTCAGGAGAACGGCTTCTTCGCTGCTCGTAGCTGCGGTACTGTTCCTAACAACTGGCTTCATATAAAATTAAAACAATCAGGGTCTTACAAATGCAGGTGACAAAAAAGGACAAGATCCTATTTGTGTAGTTTTCAGTTTTGACGAAGTGGCCATGAACCACTGAAAGCTCAGGAATTGCTTATTGCTACAGAGAAATGTGTAGTGTTATATTGCAATTCAAAAGCCCATGCAAGCTGGTCACTTTTATCTCCTGTATTAGAAAGAGTGTTATACATTATGCAAATGTATTTTCAAGAAACAAACAAAAAAGGAAACTAGCTTGTCTAGTTAGATCCGCGTAATACCTGTATGTGAACATAGAGAAAACCAAACAAACAAACAAACAAAAAAGAGCGGTGCTGTGCAATGGCGTACTGTACTTCTGTGGGTTCTACGTAAATTTAGACAACGAGACATCCGGCTACCGTCAGGGCTTGATTACTTAAGTCGAATCAGAACCAGATGTCAGAGGCAATAAGATTTAAAATAATTTCGTAAAATAACAACTGTCAGTGACTGCCAGCTGCCGTTGGCCAGCTCTGGATTTCAGGGAATGTCTGTCTTCGATAGACGACTTGATGCCTTTCCTGACGGGCGCCTCACTAGAATTTATGCTACGTCCGTTATTTGAGTAGTACTTATTACGAGCATCGCATGCAAGAATGTTCAACATTTTACTGTAAATTAATAATAATAATAATAATAATAATAATAATAATAATAATAAT
The DNA here is from genome assembly GCF_015104395.2 of Macrobrachium nipponense. Taxonomy (NCBI): domain Eukaryota; kingdom Metazoa; phylum Arthropoda; class Malacostraca; order Decapoda; family Palaemonidae; genus Macrobrachium; species Macrobrachium nipponense. The sequence continues at coordinate 25,042,084 of NC_087215.1, read as the reverse complement.
AATAATAATAATAATAATAATAGTAATGAATAATAATAATAATAATATCCTTTATTTCAGCTCAGGGTCATACACGGAGATATACAAAGTATAGACAATACAAGTACAATGGACAAAATTTAAATGAACGAGATAAAATGATAAAAAAATAGTAATCGGCTATACCCAGACACCAAATAACATGTTAGTAGATCTTATTCAGAATGAAAAAGAAATGTAAATGGAATAATTCTATTCCTCTGAAAACATTATTGGAAATAATAAATATATGACTCAACGAAATTTCCACGAAGACTGCATAATGAAGCTCAACCTGATTCCGAATGGTTTACAAACCACTCACAGAATTTTCGATAATTCATATTCAAAATTATAACTGATGTGCGACTGTTTATGTTCAGATAATTAAAGATTCTTGGAGATTTATCAGCGCTTTTTTTTTCTCTTATTTTGCCGCTGGTGTTATGCAGAAGGGAGCGAAAGCTTATCATAAATGAGTGAGAGTGCAATTTAACGTATCCCTTTATGCATTATAATTTTTTTTATTGTCGTCGAGAATAAGTTTTCACGCGCTGACGTTAGTATCATTATCTGTTACAATTTCAACAATCGCGCCCAGGGACATATGCTTAACGTAATTTATTCTTGTGCCTTTATATAAAATTATCAATGCAAATATTGAAAAAATTACAATCTTACAATAAAGTAGGACATTGCTTTATCAGAAATGTTTTTATGCAACGGGTTGAAATTTATACACATATATACTATATGTAAGTAAATATATATATATATATATATATATATATATATATATATATATATAATTTTTTTAAACTAAAACGCTGAAAGAACACTGAAAACTATCGGAATGTGTATTATGAGAACAGACGGGATATGAAATATGTGTAAAATCTGCAGTAAATTTACTAACTGGCATCGATACC
>NC_087215.1:25026137-25033637 GCF_015104395.2 Macrobrachium nipponense | reverse complement strand
CCGAGCTGTCAGCTGCAAAACAACGTAACTATAAGATTACTAATATGGAAAATAAAGGGTAACCATTATATACTAATATTTGCAAAATAAAAAAAAAGATGAAAACCTTGTTAACGTTAATGACAACAATACTAGCAATAATAATAATAATAATAATAATAATAATAATAATAATAATAATAATAATAATAATAATAATAATAATAATAATAATAATAATAATAATGGCCGTCCTAATACCAGTCGTAGTAGTATTAATAATTACAATAATATTGAGGAAACAATAAATAGAGCAATGATATTCCATTATACGAAAAACTTTGAAAGAAAACGCCAACAGAACAGAAAGCATGAGAAACTAAAAGAAAACAATGAACAGGCAGCGTGTGTTCCATGAATCAAATTGGCCCTACGAGCCATCACTCTCCTGGTAACAGAAACAGAGGAAGAAATAGAGAGGGAAAAAACAGTAATAAAATTGGGGTGAAGGGAACATAAAATCAGCTTCCACTCTTACCAGAAGTCCATACCATTCATCTCCTCCTTTATTGTATTATAGGAAAAAGGTGTCTATGTGCAGTATATATAGTATATACAGCAGGAGGAAGCAGCTCGCTCGCCGCCCTATCTCACTGGAGCCGTTTATATTAACTCATTCGCTTTTATATTTTTTTTTACTTCTCTCTCTCTCTCTCTCTCTCTCTCTCTCTCTCTCTCTCTCTCTGACTTTCAGAAGGGGTGATGATGGATATTCATTCCTGGCAAGATAACATGATCTTTCAAATCAGCCTCTAGATGGAATAACCATCTCTCTCTCTCTCTCTCTCTCTCTCTCTCTCTCTCTCTCCTCTGTATGTGTGCTTGTGTTTCGCTTTGTGACTATCTGCCTCATACCATCCTACCCCCACGAAACTGCAACCCCCCCCCCCACCCTCTCTCTCTCTCTCTCCTTCCCTCCCTCCGAGGAAATGGAATCCAAAAAGGAAAAAAGGGGAAAAATAGGTTTCAGGTGTAAAGTTGCTCCCAGAAGCCATTCTCTGTCCCTCTCCCATATCCGTGACGCTTGATTGTAACACCTGAAATTAATGGAGGCGTTAGGATTTCTTTGAACACAATAGGGAGAAGAGGAACGCTAGGGTAAGTAAATTCACATCTTTTCCTCACAAAGGAGTTTACTTTCGCTGAGGGGAGGAAGAAGAGAGATACCTTTTTTTATATTTAACTTTTCCTTTCTTTTACCCATTTTTCGATATTCATTTTCTTTTAAAAGAACTGGATGAGATAACAAGGTGTGAGTGTGTGCGTGTGTCTCTACAGTGATACTCAGATTTTTATATATCTATCTGTCTCTTTACATACATACAAACATAGACATGATTATGATTACAACGTTTAAATATATATATATATTATATATATATATATCTATATATATATACATATATATATATATATATATATATATAAATATATATATATATACTATATATATAGCTACGACAGACACACACACACGCACAAAAGCCGAGAGGACAAAACAGGAGTCCTCCGAACTGGAGAGCAGGAACAAAAGGCAGAGGAAAGTCGAAAGGTCTCTCGGCTAAAATTCACCTAAACAGAAATAAAATGAAAGTAATTAAGACGTGTAATAATAACGGAGCATCGAGCGCCGTAAAAAGTATAAGTAATACAATATCACACATCAAAACGAATTTAGCTAGAGAATAATTGCTAAGACATAATCCCACTTGTTTTAATTCGCTTATTAATTAAACTTGGTTTACAATGCTTGCGAAGCATGGAGGAATTACATAAATGAGATTAAGTGAAATGCCGAGTTATCATGCAGTCTGAAATGCGCTCATCTACAGGTCGTGTCCGAACCTGCGATTATGTCTAAATTATGTCCGAGGCTACTTGCCTCCTAAATTAACAATTATGTTTGGACTCGAATATTACATTCAAACTGCGTGTCCTAAAGGACCAGTACACGTAATTGTTAACTTTAGACATGCAATTGCGTGCATAATATGCAACATTATGTCAGTATTTGGGGATAACTCTACGATTTATGCCCAAAATTGCGGATTCTACCATACATCTAATCCTAACTCAAAATTAAAGTTATCTAAACCTGAAATTAAAGTTGTCCAAACATAAAATATAATTTTCATGCGTTAGGTAAACAAGTCCAAACATACAAATTATGATCGGAATTATAATACTAACATATGCAAATCAAGCCCGAAATTAATTATTACGCTCAAACTCACAAAGTACGTTCATAGCCACAGATTATTCCACAAAAAAAAAAAAAAAAACATATATGGCCCAAATATAGATTCGTACAAATCCACAGGTTAAATAAAATCTAAAGTTAAGGCTACATGAAATCTTCCGGCTTACAAACGTACTACAAAATGACGTCTATTATGTGCACTTGATTATACATTCTCTCTCTCTCTCTCTCTCTCTCTCTCTCTCTCTCTCTCTCTCTCTCTCGTGTGTGTGTGTGTGTGTGTGTGTGTATTTGTTGAACGTAGTACATTTCAAATGAATCGTTTGCAAACAACTTGACATACTGTGCAAGGATCTTAATTATTGTCGGGCTTGATTCTTGTTAATGAAACGTCGTAATTATTACACGGATCCGGGATTAATGTATGTAAATTCTGAAACCCTTCATGTTTAGCTGTATTATTACGATTACAATTATCATTATCATTGGTGGAAACATTATAATGCAAATAATATGATGGTTAAGTAGTAGTAGTAGAAGTAGTAGTAGTAGTAGTAGTAGTAACTCGATCAGCACAAAGCAATGGTGATTAAACGACATGCTAATGAGGCGTTTGTGTCCATCTTAATGAATGAAGGAAGCCCTTGATATCCAACCAAGAGAATGGCATCAGCCAATCAAAGGACCCGGTGTGACGACCAATGGGCACGAAGAACGGGAGCCCTGGAGTACTTACTTGACCGTCGAACGAGTTCTTTTTGTATGCCCGAGGATTGGGCTCTTTTGTCTCGGAGAGGAGTAAGGCGTCCTGCCTCACACTCGGAGGCACTTAAGGTCCTTTGTCTTAGAACGGGACCAACTAGATTGGGTCTCTAGGAGGAGGAGTAGGAGGAGGGGGGGAGGAGGAGAGGAGCTGTGCCTCCCATGGGCCCCCTCCCCCACAGGCAAAAGGAAAAGGAGCGTTTTAGAAAATGGCTGAACGCATCTTCAGGGAGGGGGAGTGGGAGAGGGAAGGAGAGGGAAGTGCTGGCGGTCGTTTTTGTGGCTCTTTGCTTTCGCTCTCCCCTTATTTTCGAAATGGCCCGTCCCCCTGCCAGCTGCCAGGACCCTGCCCCCCTCCCCCCTCCCCTCCATCTCGACCACCTAACGCACAGCCAGCTACCTACCTCTTACCTCGTTTTCTTTCTCTTTAGTTAAGTTGCCTTTTTCTCCGTTTGCCACCCACATGCTTTTTCGGGTCGTCTGGGGCCAGAGGTGATCTTCAGGCCTCTATACCGTCTCTCCTTCTCCCTCTTTCTCCATCTATGGTGATTCGAAATGGCCTTCTTTGTCAAAGGGATCGATCCAAATTTCCTTCTTTGAGACATTCACGGAGGCGCATCGCCCTTCTTTTTCTTTTTTCCTTCTTCTTTTTTTTCTTTCATTTTCCGCGTCCAAGCCAGGCCGAAAGTCCTCCTCCTCCTCCTCCTCCTCCTCCTCCTCCTGAGAAAAATGGGACGTTTAGGGATGAAGGATTCTTTGGCCGTTCGCGATCTTCATATGAAGGAAGAGGATTTTGTGATATATTGATCCATTTATTTCGGAGAGACGGACCAAAAGTGTATTTATATATCGTAAATAACGAACGAGTTTTCTCCTGCCAAGCGAGAGTTTTTGGACCCATTCGTACGCGATGTTAATTAGCATCATGCTGCATTGTGCTGCCATCTCTTGGCCACCAAACGAACTAAATAAATCAATGAGTCTTGAAGAAGTGGCGAGTGGGATTGCTCGCTGAATAGTAATGAGTGAGCCGTAGAATTTTTTTCCGTTTTCGTTTCTTTCTTTCTCTCGTTCGGAATGGCTTTGTAAGGGATAAGATTCAATATAATACCTTATGTATGCCGAGAGCAAATATAAACAACGCCGAAGGAATGACCGGAATACGCGAAAACTGACAGTATCCTCAATAAAGAATTGAAGTTGAAAGCCAGCATGCATCAGCCAACAAAGTATGGAAAAGAAGTACGAGGGAGATGGATGAAGGGGGGAGAAGAAAAATAGGCGAGGGGGAGGGCGGCCGGGGGGTGGGCGGGTTTTTTGGGGGGGGTCGAAATGGGGTGAAATAGGCAGGGTGGGTTGGGGGATCAAAGGATTGGGGTCAATTGGGGGCGGGTGTGGGAGGGGCTAAGGGACGCGTCTTGGGGGGTGAGCGGGGGGGTGAGCGGGAGGGTTTGCGGGAGGGTTTGCGGGAGGGTTAGCTGCAGCTGGAGGCCAGGCTTGCCAACACTCCCGACCAGCATCTTCGCGCGCCTTCGCAGCCATCGCCGAATGACCTCAGATCATTTCTAAGAGTTTTTCGCCGCTTTCTCCACTTAGACGGCACATCTTGCGTGACGAGGAACGAAGAATGGGCCTTGCCGAGATGCCCTGAAGGTCAATGCTGAGCCCCAAAAGCCGCACAGCCAAAGTTAGCAGTTTCTTGAGAGGACGTCGCAACTTCTTGGCAGTCGCAGACCGGTCATTTTCATTCTTTTCCTTCCTTCGCCATCACCGGCCGTCTGATTTAAAGTCGTGAAGCGATACTGCGACGGAATCCACGATCGCACAGCATGTCAGTCGTGCATAACACGACACAGGGCAAGGCTGGACCCCAAACATTTCGTTAGAAATCGTTGGTGGCCCGCCAAAATTCGCGGGTCGTCGACAGCGTGCCGTTGTCTGATGAAGTAAATACAGGTAAATCAATATAAATCATGGCGCTATTATTAAGATCTGTTGGGAAACTACACAACAACTTCATTACTTGTCTTAAATAAGATTAGTTTCATAGAACAGCCATAGGAAATAGAGAACACAGCTCTTATCGTTAGGGGTTATTTATGGAACGGAATAACCATACATAGCAACATCATCCTCAAACATTCAACGAACTTGAAACCTGCAGAAGTTTGAACTTTTGGCGAGTGGCAGAAGGTACTCATGAATGAATTTCTCCGCGCGCTTCGTGTGACATTCGCAAAGAATCGCTGATAAATAAACGACCCTTGTTTTATCAACGCTATTATTTGAAAAAATAAAACACAAACAAAAACATCATCATTATACATCAACAACAACAACGGGAACAAAAAAATGGCGATCTGTCAAACTCATATTTTGTCATGAATAAAAATCTTTAATAGAATTAAATATGACGGGCATTTAGTTTTCTGATCAAATTCTGTAATATATGATAAATATGAACTGTGCACCTATGTCTTTAATGCTGAATCATAAAAAAATAATTGGGAACAACTAAAACAAGATAATTCATTATAGAATATTATGATAAAAATAACAGAAAAACTAAAATTATTACTACTACTAATACTACTTCTACTCATAATAATAATAATAATAATAATAATAATAATAATAATAATAATAATAATAATAAATAATAATAATAATTTATGATTATGATTATTTTATCAGTTTTTGATTCATCCTAATACTACTACTACCACTACTACTACTACTAAGTATAATAATAATAATAATAATAATAATAATAATAATAATAATAATAACAATAATAATAAAAATAATGATAATAATATGATTTAGTCATGATAACAAATAAGTGAAAATAGCAAAAATACTTTTAAAACCAAAATAATAATAATAATAATAATAATAATAATAATAATAATAATAATAATAATAATAATAATAATAATATCAATGTTTTAAGGTCCACAATAATATATCTGATAGTGGCAGTTGTAAAACTTTATAAAACCACATAATTATACAGTTTTATAAAGTTGTACAACTGCTACATCAGATATATCATTGTGGAGCTCAAATAATAATAAAACAATAATAATAATAATAATAATAATAATAATAATAATAATAATAATAATAAATAATATATAAATAAAATAATACTGAAGAACAACCGTTAATATTTACAACAATAATTGCAGTTATTATGACAAACGAAAGTAAGTCTTTCAAAACATAATTTAAGCTGTAATAACAATACCACAATGAACAACTGTAGCGACGATAAAATTATAATAAATTCGGAATGTAATATCACTAACAATGATAATAAAACAATAATAAAATTAATAGAAATTAAAGTATATGGTTATCGCTATTAAATCAATAATAATAATAATAATAATAATAATAATAATAATAATAATAATAATAATAATAATAATAATAATTTATTGCAACCGTTAAAACTAAAATAACATTGATGATGATAATTTTTTCCTATACAATACTGAACGGCCGGTATTAAAAATAATAAACAAAGAGCGTGAAAATAATAATTGTATATTCATATAGCTAATACTTCTATCACAGAGAGAAATGATTATAATATTATTTATAGCAATGCATATGTTGTTGCTTCCATTGTAAATGTAATATTCTAATACATTAATTTTTTATTATTACAATAATAAGCAAGATAATAATAAAAATACCAACAATCGTAATAATAATAATAATAATAATAATATAATAATAATAATAATATAATAATAATAATAATAATAATAATAATAATAATAATAATAATAATAATAAAAATAATAATAATAATATTTACCACTGTCAATCATAAAATCGTATTCATGTGTTATTATCAACACTGTTATCATTAGCCGTCGCCTTCCTAGTTATTATCATTATCAAACATTATCATCATTATTGTTCATTATAATTATAATTATCAACATCATGATAACAATTCACAAAATAATGCGGGTCAAAGAAGCATAAATCTTATCGTTTCATGAGAAATACTGAAACTCTTCTACATTGAATATCGCTGAGATATGACATCAGAGAGCAATGCAGGAAATTTATTTTATTTGCTCGCATATTATTATTTATTATTATTATTATTATTATTATTATTATTATTATTATTATTATTATTATTATTATTATTATTATTATTAATATTAAAAATTGTCATTTGTAACATCAATGAATAATTATCAAAAATCCAACGAGGGAATTAGCTCATTTATCAATTCCAACGCAATGGAATTCATATATGTGAGACGAGATTGATTGACTGTGGATTATCTGGCGTCACACCTTTCATATTCACTGACGAATGGTAAAGTACGTGTGAAATACCTTGTATATAATAATAAGCACGTCATCAAATAAATTTATATGTCAATGCATGTATAATGCCGAGTACCTTACGAGAGAGAGAGAGAGAGAGAGAGCGTCATCTCGGCATTGTGAAAATGTTGAACATGCCA
>NC_087215.1:24993637-25018637 GCF_015104395.2 Macrobrachium nipponense | reverse complement strand
AGTAACATGAAGGGACGCGCTCATGATCTTACACAAAAAGAGAACAAAAATAAAATAAATAAATAAAAAAGAAAGTGAAAGTGAATGACCTTGGAATAGAAAATGAAAAAATAAGCAGATTTAAATTCCATCAAACAAAAGTCAACCGGCAAAAATAAAAATAAATAAAGGAGAGAGAAAAATGAATAAGTTTTGGTACGGGAAAAAACGAAAAGAAACGATTCAAACCCTATCAAAGAATTCTAAAATACTGAGCAGCGGAATATGAAAATAAGGCAGACTCAGACCCTATCAGACAAAATGCAACACACGCACAAACACACTCACAAACAAAGCAGACGCGCAAACAAAGCATCCCCCTAAAGTGAAACAAAGAGAGACGACTCACAGAATTAACCACAGAGGAGAGGCCAATCGTCACAACCATTTACACAAACGGTAAATCAAGCCGCATGCTTCATTTACATCATATATTGGCACACCGGATAGCTAGCGCTCTCTCTCTCTCTCTCTCTCTCTCTCTCTCTCTCTCTCTCTCATTTTGAGTTTACTCATGTAGACTTGTACGATTTTGTATTATATAATTTCTGAGGATTCTCGTTCTTTCTATCTGCACAATATCTGTCCGCCTGTTTGTCTGTCATCCCTTCATCTCTGTTTGGTATTTTCAGACATCTCTTGTGACTGTGAATGATTTTCTACTTGAATGAGTAATATTTTTTAGAGTATTTTCCCATTTTGTATATATGACATTCTAAACTATCTTTGGCACCAACGTAAGATTTTCTACATATAAAGCCCGCCCCCAAATCTCTCTCTCTCTCTCTCTCTCTCTCTCTCTCTCTCTCTCTCGGTGGTTGTCATTTCGACGCACATGCACGGCCGTTGACGTACCAAGTGGTCTCACGTGCGCGCACGACCAGCCTTCATAAAAGTGATGTCACGCCGTCATGTTCGGTGGATGACTTCTACAGCCGAGCACCGGAGCCAATTCACCTTTTAATAAATCGGTTTTGCTGTGCTTGCATTCATGCCCGGAGTGCTGCTGCTCGCAAATGCACAGGTTATACAAACTGACATCGCAACATCAAAAGCGCTTGCAGTCATGCATACAGTGACGTCATCCGAAGGGTTACGAACTGAGATAAAGAAATCACAGCGATTATCAGAGATGGTCAACAGTAATAAGAGCTGTGGTTGCGTGAACAACGACACGCTAACAAATACTCTCGAGTCCACGCAAATAAGAAGACACGCATGTAAAGCAACTGGGCAAACAATGCTTTATCTACAATGTGGGGCTGGGGGGTGGGGGGTGGGGGGGGGGGGGGGGTGTTCTTGCAATGGCAGCAGTCGCAGGGTATGGGTGGGAAGGGGAAGGTGCAGGTAAAAGGTAAAGATTGCTATGCAACCGACTATCCCCCAATCAACATCAGCCTACACCCTCCCCAAACTCTAACACCCCACCCCCCTACACCCCACCACGGGAACTTTCCACTAAACAAACCCAGCCGCCCTCAAACTCGACCACAGAGGTTGATAAATCTCATTTTAATCGGCGACTAGTAGAGAGTAGGATTATTGGATTAATATGCATATGATGCTCGCAGTGTGATCGGATTTAATCGCCGCATACAAGCGCCATTAATCCCCGTCATGAGTCACAGAGCTCAGCATTAATTGCCATGTTGTTAGTCTCTCTCTCTCTCTCTCTCTCTCTCTCTCTCTTATGTGTGATAATGGTTTGTTTAGGTGATAATGGTGAGGAGGGAGGTGAGAAGTCATGTTTTATTGACTAGGTGAGAACATGCTTTGCCTATCCAGTGTTATTGCAGAGAGAGAGAGAGAGAGAGAGAGAGAGAGAGAGAGAGAGAGAGAGAGAGAGAGAGAGAGAGCAATCTCACTCTAAAACGCGACTCGGATGAGAATTTACATCGTTCACTGCGTACCTGCCTTGAGCGGTTTGCTGCCGACTTGGCCTTGTCACTGAACGCGCCCTAAAGAGTCGTCGTCAAGAAATGAACTTTCAAACGACAGACACGAACCGCCTCAAGGGGGAATGACGTCAGGATTTATCAGGTCTCATGCGCGCCGCCCAAGAGACGAGCACTGAATGGAATGGTGACCTTTCCATTGTGATTCCTAGCAACAACACCGAATGTCCTCGTTCCTAGGCGACATATTTCGGGTCGTTCAGCACCTTGATTATGAAGAAGCGAAGATCATACCGGATGAGGGATGCTACCGACATCAGAATCCACTCTGAAAGCATATACGGATGTCAAAAGAGGAACTGCAAAGATCTCTTAACTACTACAAAAGCTGAATTATAAGGAATGGGAACTTTATATTACACGAGCAAGCATGCACGCACGCACACAACCATTACATATATATATATATATATATTATATATAATATATATATATATATCATATATATATATATATCCGCTTCCCAAACCATAATATATACATAGAAGCAAAGAAAGAAGAAAGATAGGGACAGAGAGAGAATGACCAAATAAGTAAAAAATGAATTTTTAAAATGAAAAATAACCACTTATATAATAAACATATCAAACTCACAATAAATCAAAAAAAGCCCACTGGATTGGAGCATGTTCCTTTACTGAAACAAACAATATATTTTAAATAGTATAAACTATCTGTCTAAATAATAGAAATAAACTTGTAAATCAAAAAGCGTTCGCTAATTTATATCTACAATGATTTTTCAGCAACTCCTGCTATATATATATATATATATATATATATATATATATATATATATATATATATATAAATATATATATATATATATATATATCTATATATATATATATATAAATATATATATATTTATATAATAATAATAATAATAATAATAATAATAATCATAATAATAATAATAATAATAATAATTTAATAATAATCATAAATAAGAATAATTAATAATAATAACTTAGCACCAAAGCCTTAATTATTTCTCCATCCTGTCATGTATCACACAAATTACACATAAAAATTACAATAATTTAGCGCGAAGCAGCTTGAAATATAACAGATAAAATCTGTTAGATATACACCAAATTACACATAAAAATTACAATAATTTAGCGCGAGCAAGCTTGAATATAAACAGAGTAAGACATCTGTTAGATATACAAACACACACACACACATGCTCTACTCGCCTTTCTAACAAAGACCCAATATGGAATGATTAATTTCAAAACAATTTGCTTAGGAGATATGGCACTCGTCCTCAAGGATTCCTGTTTTCAAGATTAGCTCTTATTTTCAGATAATTAATATCTTAAAATGCCAGTAATTCATACATGAATAGCGATCAGTGAAAGATATTTAAAATAATACTTCAAGATACATAGTTATAAAACCAATAAACATTGAAGTAACAGTTAACCCTACTCTACATGCGACTTATTAAGCTTTAGTGCATGCATAGTATTCTTATTAAGCTTTAGTGCATGCACAGTATCCTTATTAAGTTTTAGTGCATGCACAGTATTCTTATTAAAGCGTTAGTCCTTGCACTGTATTCTTATTAAGCTTTAGTGCTTGCATAGAATTCTTATTAAGCTTTAGCGCATGCACAGTATTCTTATTAAGCTTTAGTGCATGCATAGTATTCTATTTTAAGCTTGAGTGCTTGCACAGTATATTTATTTGGCTTTATTGCTTGCATAGTATTCTTATTAAGCTTTAGTGCACGCACAGTATTTTTATTAAGCTTTATTGCTTGCATATTGTTCTCATTAAGCTGTAGTGCATACATAGTATTCTTATTAAGCTTTAGTGCATGCAAAGTATTCTTATTAAGCTTTAGGGCATGCATAGTATTCTTATTAAGCTTTAGTGCATACATAGTATTCTTATTAAGCTTTAGGGCATGCATAGTATTCTTATTAAGCTTTAGTGCATGCAAAGTATTCTTATTAAGCTTTAGTGCAAGCAAAGTATTCTTATTAAGCTTTAGGGCATGCATAGTATTCTTATTAAGCTTTAGTGCATGCAAAGTATTCTTATTAAGCTTTAGTGTTTGCATAGCATTCTTATTAAGCTTTAGTGCTTTTATAGTATTCTTACTTCTGGATGAGCATTCCCTCAGCTTTCTCCACCGTTGACTTAAATACAGGTCTTTTTCCATCGTGTTGCTGAGGAATGGTATTTTGTCTTATATCTGGACGTATTCATTGAATAAGGATTTTCTTTCTTCTTGTGTGATTATTTAGCCTGCAAAATGAAGTTTTTACTGCATAAGTGTATACATAAATAGACTAACAAACATAATATGTAATAGATATGGACATATGTACGTGCACACAGACATAATATATATATATATATATATATATATATATATATATATATTATACATTATATATATATATATATATGCATACATATATATATATATATATAAATATATAATGTTTATATATGTTTTTTTTTAATATATATATATATATATCATATATATCCATAGTATATAATATATATACATATATATATGTGTGTGTATATATATATATATATATATATATATATATATATTATATATATATAAACTATATATATGAATGAGAGAGGGAGGGAAAAAGGTTTATTAAGAATAGGTCGTAAAGAAATAAATTAGCTACACTATTGACTAAACATTCAAGCAGAGAACACACAAGAAACCCATAGGAAAATCATGAAAAGAAAAAAAATAGAAAACATTCTATACAACGTAGAATGAACAACAACTCATATGCTTCAAGTGACCAAAAACCGAGAAAAAGGAAATGCTAGTCACTATAAGGAGAGAAATAAAAGAGAATGAAATGAAAAACAAAAAGATGTGGGCACGACAGAAGAGACGAGAAGACTGCCTGATTCATTACATCGATCCAAAGGCCGCTTTTTTCCGCCTTTTTCTTAATCCCTCCGTATCTAACTACAAGCAATTCCGAATCCGAGGATAAAACAATCTCTCGCGTCTAATCACCGAATGATTTCCTATTTTCTGAAGTGCTGTGAGCTTGGATCCGAACTTTTCATATCTTACTTCATTTAATTATTGTCCGGACTGAACGACGGAATTAGATATTGGCGGAGTGAAAAAAAAGAAAAAAAAAAGAGGAAGGATGGGTCGAAGGAGAGAGAGAGAGAGAGAGAGAGAGAGAGAGAGAGAGAGAGAGAGAGAGAGCTCCGAAGAAAAATACAGGAACGAGCAAATAGAATCTCAGATTGAAATGGCTGGACTTCACGTCATTTTTGCCCCCTCCCAGTTGACTTTCTTTTCGACATCCTACGCCCAAAGTGATCTATGATTTTACCCCCGCCTGCTTGAACTCTCTCCTGTGTTACGGCAAGATTGAAGGCTGATTGAGGATAGAAGGTTGACTGAGGATAAATGTCAACGAAATCAGGCCCACCGGATGGAAATCATTAAGGTCCCTCAAATGAACATTGATTGGGCGCAGCCAAAAGCTTCGACACTGTGTTAAGACAATTCCATCGCATATATTATCTCTCTCTCTCTCTCTCTCTCTCTCTTCACGCATATATGAAGCAGTTCAGTCCAATTGCTCACCTGATTTAATAATCATTTCTCTCTCTCCCTCTCTATAATGTATAGTATTTATATATATATATATATATATAATATATATATATATATATATATATATATATACACACAAAGAGAGTGATATAGATATTTTAAGCGACATACACAGGCTTATAGAACATTTAGGTGCGTACACACACACACACACACACAAGCACCTAAACATGCACGCAGAGTAATTTGCCAGGGTTGGTCAAGCAAATCAGGTATTGCCGTTTGAATCAAGATGAGTCATATTAAGTTCAGTCAGTTGTACATGAATATCTCTGTACAGTATAAATGTTCATGCAGATAAGTATATAAAGACAAGGAAAGAAGGGTATTTGCGTCAAGGAATTAATGTAGGTTGTGTCCATTCCAACTAGTATGTATGAATGTATGTTTATATGGGCGAAAAAATGACTGTCGTTGTCTGAACGCACACGTGTGATCACAGACACATAAAACAAATGATGGTACGTATGGGATGTAAGCAACTACGCGCAAACGTCAGCGTGCAAGGAAAAACCGAGGTAAACAGAGGAAAACGACACCACGAATAAATCCCGGAAAGGGAACAGACAAGTGACAAGAGGGAAATTTGCCTATTTCGGAGTGAGGGGGGTGGGGAGGGGTGGCAAAGAACTTCAGATTCGGGAGTCTTTCGTTATGATTCGGCCGCATTCCTCCCGTGAAGCTATACACCAGCGGATTTCGGTGACGTTTTCGTACCTCGCCTTCCAAAACAAGCGGGGTAATATTGGCTCGAGGAGAATTAAGGGCTTCGGCAAGGCGAGGCATATTGTATGGCGTTTCCCCCAGGGACATTCTGGTATTCACAAGCGAGCGCATGATGTGGCTGTCAAGGTCAGTTATTCTGCCTCTTCTTCTTCTTCTTCTTCAGTAATAACGTTTATTCTTCGACTACACCAATATCTAATAGTAACGGGTACTCTCCCTTTCTTCTTTAATAATAACCGTTATTCTTCTTTTTCCTCTTCTACTATAACTACTCTTTTTCTTTCTCGTCTCATTTACTTAAAATATCCCTCTTCAACTAAAACACTTACTTTTATTTAGCTTTTTAATGTTAGCTCTCTCTCTCTCTCTCTCTCTCTCTCTCTCTCTCTCTCTCAAAGAAGCACGAGAAAGGAAGAGACAAATTATTCCTCAAAAACTGGAGCGAGAACGAGAGACGAGGAAAGGCGAAGAAAGACCAAAATGGCCTGGTAGCAGCGATAAGAAACTTATCCATACAGGAGGAAGGAAAGAAAGAAAAAAGAAAGAGGCACCGGAGACCGATTTCAATTTTCTTTGAATGCAATGATAGAGGGAGGGAGGGAGGAGGAGGAGGAGGAGGAGGATGCAGGGAAGGGGGGAGGGAGGAGAGGGAAAAGGGGCCAGGGGGGGGCCAGGGGCCAGCAGAAGATATTCGCATGAAGTTTGGAGAGAGGAGGGAAAAAACTTCTCCTTTGTGTCCCGTTGTTAATCCAACTAAGATATGATGAGCTGGATTGGCTATGTTGGATTGGAGAGGGAAATAAATGGACAGAGAGAGAGAGAGAGAGAGAGAGAGAGAGAGAGAGAGAGAGAGAGAGAGTAGTACCGAAATGATGAGTCTGTCCGGTTCCTCCAGGCAATGTGCGTGCGTGTGTGCGTGCGTGCGCGAGCTCACTCGCATGTGCACACATGTGAGAGTGTGTGTGTATGTGTGTGTGTGTGCGTGTGAGTAAGCAGCATGGGAATCGATTCGTCAATGACCATTGTTCATTCGACTGTTATGTCAAGAAACACTGGATTAATCACTTTCTGGTGGCCGATGATCGGCACCGGAGGATACGAGGTTCTTTGGGAATTGCATGTTGCAAAAGTAAAGTCGTTTTCAACACAGCTCGCCCCAAAGAAGCTGTATTTCCAGGCAGCAGAGCAATTCCGGCTGGGAATTGTTAGAGGTGGCAAAACACTGAGAGAGAGTGAGGCTCGAATCTCTTTTAGATAGCGCTCGTATAACTGAACAGGAATATTATCTGATGCTGCGAGCAACTATATGTGGGTCATCAGAATAGGCAACACGTTGGTCTGCATAAAAAAATATTACACACACGCACACACACACATCTATATATATATATATATATATATATATATATATATATATATATATATATATATATAGATGTGTGTGTGTGTGTATGTAAATACCTAACCACTCTCACCTTGACTTATTTACTCACTCAACATCGGTTGGGATCTATTTGCAAAGGTGATAAGACTCTTGTTTGATATCCTGCTATTCTAAGTCACCGTAGAGGATTCCCTCTTTTTGGTATGTCACTGCTGCTCACACTGAATTCTAAATTCTGTCGCAAGTTTTATTTAAGGTCTCGGAAATGTATGAATTCAAATGCTTTTGGGGTTCTTTGCTGGTTACCCATCCAAGTAATAACCACACCCAAAGTTACTCACGAAAAAGACTGGTTGACTGTCATTACGAATTTTCGGAAAAACAAGTCAGAGGAGACTCACTTCAATAGCTTATTTCTAGGTATTTTCTTTAATAGAAAAAGATGATTGATAAAACTCTCTTTAATATCCATCGCCACCAATCACTGATCTCAAATCTGTATTGTTTTCTTAATTGATTCCTGCAATTATCAAGTTTTTTCCTTCTCCCTCTTTCTAATTTCTGCCCGCCACTTGTTGCTCACTCTCCCCATTTCTCCTTCACTTTCTGTTATTGTTATTCCCTCTACGTATCCCCTTTCCAATCTCTCTCTCTCTCTCTCTCTCTCTCTCTCTCTCTCTCTCTCTCTCTCGTTCCTTTCCCCTGCCTGCCCGATGTTTACCACCTTTCCCATATCGGTTGTTGCACCGCATGATTCAAACATAATCCGCACCAAAGTGCAAGGCACTTGCATTGCACGGTTTATTTCAGCATCTCCTCATCCACTGATAGTCGTAAAAGAGAGAAGAGAAGCTACCTCGGGGTGCACACGCTGAGAGCAATGCCAACACATCATATCTAATCTTGTGAAATCTAATGGGCGGCCGTTTGAAGCCTTTAACAAAATAACTGGTAGGGCAATGTGGATTTTGCAGAATAAGGGCTATATTTGGAGGCGTTTAGCAAATGCTGGCATATTGGGTTGAAGTTTATGACAAAATCCTCGCGAAATAAGAAGCTGTCTTCAGGAATATGCTAGCTAGCTATATTGAAGCCTTTAGCAAAATATTGGAGTTATGTCAGAGCCTTTAGCAAAATACTGGCGACTTATAGTAAAGTTTTTGGTAAAATCTTGGCGAGTTATGGTAAAGTCTCGGGTAAAATATTGGCAAGCTATGCTCAAGTCTTTAGCAAAATACTGGCGAGCTATTATAAAATTTTCAGAAAAATATTGGCGAGGCAAGCTCAAGTCTTCAGCAAAATAGTGGCGTGCTGAGTCCGTAGAGTTATTCAAAGAGCTTAGCTCCTGCCCCTCCTGATTTAGAAGGGAAACGTCCCAGATTATAGAAAGGTTATCTCCTGGTATTTTCCACCAGCAGCCGCATTTAACAACAGGAGAAAGACACATAACTGAAGGGCAACAGGTATGGCCAGGGGGCGAGGGACGAGGAGGACGATGTGCTACAGAGACATGCATATTTAAAGGCAGAAGCTTTAAT
Organism: Macrobrachium nipponense; assembly: GCF_015104395.2. NCBI lineage: Eukaryota > Metazoa > Arthropoda > Malacostraca > Decapoda > Palaemonidae > Macrobrachium > Macrobrachium nipponense. The sequence goes on along the minus strand of NC_087215.1, from coordinate 25,009,361 downwards.
ATGTGGGCAAGTGTACACACACGCGCATGAGTCAGCCCCCCCCCCCCCCCTCCCCGCCACTCTCCTTACGGCATGAGGAATAAAACCGTTATAAAAGCATAATGAGAGAGAGAGAGAGAGAGAGAGAGAGAGAGAGAGAGAGAGAGAGTTACAAGGATTAGGATCTCTCAAAGACTTACTAGTCCATCCGAGGAGACATCATGCGCTCACTTATCTCTAGGAGCAGGTTTTACTATTCATTCACGGTGTCCCAGTGATTTTGTCTGGCTCTCTTTTAAACTCTTCTACACTGTTGTTGTTTACAACTTCTGGTGGCCGTGTATTCCACGTGTCACACATCTCTTGTATGTAAATAAGCTCCCACAATGAAATAATGAAATGTGTTGTCTCTAGAGAGAGAGAGAGAGAGAGAGAGAGAGGTCATTACGAATTAATGGCGCTACAGCATCACCGCATAAGCCTGACACCAGCAAGTGACCGCACTAATTATGCCTAATACTACCCGGAATACACTTTCATTCATACGGACTGATCGCAGTTAGGAAAGTGGGCGAAAACTGCTCAGAGTTTATCCATTACGCAACATTTGACTGATAGTCTACGGAATTAATGAAAGGCCCCAAATCAGACAGCACTGGAGTAGCCTCTAGATAGTGATGGGTATTTGACCAGTGTCAGGAGTCTGTTTACTTAACAATTCGTCCATCAAGTTATTACGTTTTGCTGGAGTGTCTACGTAAAGAAAGTAATTTATAAATGTGTTTGGAATATACTTACCAGATGATCTATGCGTCAAGAGTGTTTAGGCGGTGTTACAGATAATAATTCAAGCATTTAATCATCAAAAGCGATTAGACCGTTCTTAAATTTAGACATTGGATGGTCTAAATATCACAGTGATTAAACAATGGCATAGAAATGTTTACTATGTCGTCCACATTTACAGACATTATTATACCGTGTTGCGAATATGTGTATTGGCCACTGATTAAAGTGTTCCAGAAACATATCTATCATACTATTTAAATTCCAAATATTTATACATACAAAATAGCTGACATAAAAACCGTTTGAAATCGATTTTTCACATCCCGTGAAATGCTAAATAGCAGAATTCTGACAAATTATTCCTTTCTAGTTTTAATTCCATATTTCCAAAAGAAAGAAACATTTATTATCAAAATAAACCAATAAAATGGGAAAGAAAATCCACAGCAGTATGCCTGTTTGATTTTGTTATTTTAAATAACAAAATCAAACAGGCATACTACTGTGGATTTACTTTACCACATCTATTATTGTTATAGCATCATATAGAGACGGCTCATACAGGGGTTAATGATTCCTTCAAAACGTAACACTGGTTTCGCGGTCCCTAGAAAAGTATGAACTCCTAGAGTAACCATACCGTCAAAACTGACAATAATACGAGCCTACGAGAATTCACGTAGGACCATGCCTTTACTCTCCATATTTACATAGGAGTATCGGTGAGAAAAGGAGTCCCGAAACCTCGTAACGTTGCCGAATGAGAACGGCAAGCTGAGAGTACGAAAAGCTGAAAGCCAAGATATGGTGAAGGTCACTGGTCAAGTATTAAGGGCTGATCAGATATTCGGTTTTATTCAATTTTAACGGGAAAAAAATTGAGTGGTCACAAGGGAAGGGTCGTAACCTATATATAGCAAATGGGAGAGTATACGTGTCAGAAAAGCGGGGAGAGAGAGAGAGAGAGAGAGAGAGAGAGAGAGAGAGAGAGAGAGAGAGAGAGAGAGGTCATCAGTTACGTACTTTAGATATATCTAAGGTGCAGCCTAACTCACTTTTAGATAAAGGAAATGTTGAGTGATAACAAATAAGTGGTCGTAAACAATAACAAAACACATTCTACTGACCCGATCTTTTTACTCTCACGCTACGCTCAATCCTCTGAGCAATTTAGAACCGAGGGGTCCTAAATAGTTACGAATGTTTCACGTACTCCCATACTTGATTTCCCTTCTAATCTAATATTCCAACGCATATCCCCAATTCTCATTCGGCTGCCATTAACATGAACAAATGGGACTGACCCATCTCCCCCCCCCCACCCCACCCCCCACTTTCTATTACACTCAAAAGTAAGCACCTCTTTCCTTCCCTGACTACATACATCGCATACTCATCATGACTAACGCAAATCGGTAACAGTCTAGACCATTGGCTCAATTCTGTCCCAATCGAGCAAAACTATGTTTTTGCTAAATGACTCATTTGATTAAAGGCAGCACATTTCCCCGTGAAGCTTACGGCTATTACACACTTAAAGCTGGACAGCTCCTTTATGCACGTAAGGGCTCGACATGAACGCTTTACCGGATACTTGGATAAGGCCGGAGCGCCCCTCGAGCGAAGGAGACTCCCTTGGCAAGGTCAGACGTGACGTTAAATGAGCACATTCCGACCGGATTTTCACAATGCAGAATAGCGTAAGATGCAAGGTGAATAAATAAATAAATAAATAAATAAATAAATAGACACACCCTCTATCACAAAACATTCTCTATTCTGATAATGGAATTTTAGTTGAAATAATATGCACAAACAACCAGTCGTTTTAAGCTTATCCCAGTCACTATTAACTCTGAAATATGGAAAAAGGATAAAGAAAGTGGGAAAAGTAAAAGGGGAGCAAATTACTCGTAAAGAAGAGAGCAGACCGCCTCTAGAAAGAAGTAAGACCACAGGAGTTTAGGAAGACAAGGAGCCTTCACGAGACCATCTCATAGACATTCAGTAGAGCAACCTTGACAGTATGAACACGTTGGCACAACCAGTTTACAACACCTCACTGACTGTCGTTACTGGAGAGAAAAAAAGAAGAAGAAAAAAAAGGGTGGGGGTGGGGGGTGGGGGGAGAAAAGCCTAAAATAAATGGGAACGCCATAGCTAAGTGGAAGAAGAAAGCTAAATTCGAAAGCCCGACCAATAACTGGTGCTCGCAAAACTCTTACGATTCCAACGACGTCCTTTATAGGAGAGTCGAGTTGAAGCAAATCCACATTTCTCGTGTTTCATTTTGCTTGCATGGCAATAGCATAGTCTCTGGTATTAAACTGCCAAACATTACTCTTCATATTACAGGATTACTGTTCGTTACTAATCGCCGCATGGAAATTCGTAAACACTGTGCGAAGACTTTTTAGATCCGAGATGGAATATTTTACTTATTTTCTTCTTCTTCTTCTTCTTCTCAAATACGGTATTGATCTAGTCGGTCGGTGACGTAAGGCTTAAGGATTCGCTTTAGGCGAATATTACTTCGTTAGACGAATCAACATCTCTGTCATGGCGATTCTGCAAGTTCAAGAAGCACTGTCTTCCTTTCCAGTTGACTTGTCTGTCATTCATTTCCCATTGCTTAAAAGCCTAATAAACAATTCTATCAAACGCCGAATTATCAATCACCTCATTACATAGGTATAAAAAATGTTATCCCGCTATGTACACGAACCAACAAATGTTACTTTGCCCTAATGAAGTCTGATACTAAAATAATTCTAAAAGGCCAAAATATCTCCCACTTGTTCATAAAACTGACTTCAGTCAAACAAAACATACACACAAACACACACACACACACGCACTGACATGGGAAACAAACCTACGTACAAACAGTAATGCAAGACCACCGCCATATAACCTTTAAATGGGGACCTCCTCAGAAAACACATAAGCCCTAATACCGAACGCTCTATTTTCTATATTAGCAGTTGCGTTTCCTATTGTTTCGTCGACTTGGTCATCTGAGACGGCAGCGCAAAATGCCAAGTCTCTGAGCGATGATCCGGAATCGATAAATAAAATGTTCGTTAATTCCTCATAATGAAAAGAGGGAAATAACGAGTGGTGTGTGTGTGCGTGTGTGTGTGTGTGTGACTTCTTCATCCTCCAGTTGGAAAATGATAACAAACACACACACGCACACGCAACGCCATTCTTCTTCTTCTTCTCCTCCTCGGTATTATGTGGAGGCAAAATGAGTTACGTGCATTATTCGCCTGTGTTATTATCCCTTTCTTTCGATTTCGGTTTTCCTTGTTTCTTAGCTTATTCCCCCTCGAGTATAAAAGAAAAAAAAATATGGATGAAACTCGATTCTAAAGTGAATTGCCTTCACCCTTCGGAAAGAACAAAACATGATTTTATAATCATTAATGTCAGACTTTTTTCATCCTTATATTGTATACTTCATTTCCATATCAAACACTCGGCTCTATGGCAAAGGGCTGGTTAAAACACCTTAACTGAGTTCAGTTCCAGTCTGCATGCAAATGTGGAGTAAGGGGCTATTTATTTCTCTGATATCACTTCTTTATTCTTCTACATCGTTCACTCCAAGAACATTATAATATGTAATATATAAACATAGACAGTATGTATGTAAGTAGATATATATGTATATATATGTGTGTGTGTATGTATCTATGTATGTATGTATGTATGTATGTAATGTATGTATGTATGTATGTATGTATATACTCGTATACATAAAAGAGTTAGACACACTTAAACTATACCTTTCCTGTTCCAGAGAGGTAATGAAAGATATGTATTAATAATAATAATGATGATGATGATGAAGGAAATAAGGAGAAGAAGAAGAAGGAGAAGAAGAAGAAAAAAGTAATGCGTGTGATTAAAACTACGCCTTGTCAAAAACAAGAGAAGGCTGGCTGGTCCCCGCTCATCTTTCCACTCGTTGTCATGGCAACGGGGCCACCGGAGGAAAACATCCGACTCTTCTCAACTAGGGGTGTCGCCTCCCAAGATTTTACTCTCTTTCTCTATTCTAATTATCCTCTCTGCTCTATCCACGCCGTTTATTTCGCCGCGGGATCTGTCCTTGGCTTTATTTCATATCCATTGGGATGCAAACCATGGGGCCAGCCCATGGAAGAAGTGTCCAAAATGCGATGGGTTCTTGTAAAGGGATTTTCAACTCCATTTTCTGTCGGACGAGAAAGATGGAGGGTTTGGAGGCCCCTTCCCCCCCCTTCCCTCTCCTCCCCTCCGATCCCGCCCCCCATCCCACCCCCATCCCACCCCCACCCCACACCCCCAAGGCTCTCTCATCGACTTCCTACCCGAGTTGAATAAATTAACGTACATAAATAACATCCTCGCTGGTTGTTTATTGGGAGTCTTCATATTTATTTCAAGAATGCGTTTGATGTTTATAGTAGTTGCGAGGCTTTTCAAAGGGCAATATGCAAGTGGGGCCTCCTAACAGCATCAGTCTGGCGACCGTTTCAAGAAAACGCACCGCCGGTTATGCTTTTCGAAATGGTAATCGAAACAACGTTCCGAAATCTAAGAGATGCCTCCTCCTCATCCTCCTCCTCCTCTCTCGTTCTCTCGCTCTTCGCTCTCTCTCTCGCTCGTTCCCCGTCTGTCGAGCTACGGCAGGGAATCGCTTCACTCCAACTACCGAATCAGAGGCTCTTCTTAACGTATTGAACGCACGAATGCAATTTCAAATATTACACTGATAATCATCAACTTCGAAATATCGTTGTTGGTCTCGTTGCTGTTGGGTTAGGTTGTCCATATGCCCACTTGCTCTGTCTCAACAACATACACCCTGTCTGGAATCTCCAACGCATTAATGTAAGTCACTTTGGTTACAGACACACGTCCTACAAGCGTGATTAATAAGACCCTTGAAGAACCCCCAGCCAACTGTTCTCTGGGTTGCACTACGTGAAAGGGAATTGCCTTCACCCATAACATAATTCCGTATTACAAAAAAAAGAGCTCTACAAGATTTTGAAGCCATTCTTGTGAAATTAACCGAGATTCTTCATTCAGCTGCTTAATGTAATGTATACAGGGTGCACAGGGAGGTTTCATCGACAATGAAAATAATTTATTATTCTAAAATCAAAACTAAATCTGCTATACCTATATAATGGAGTTTCATGCTACAAAAATCAAATCATTAAAAATGCAAAATAAATCCGTAATAAATAAAATAGTTCTGTATCATAAAATTCAAATCGATAGAAAAAAATGGAATCTGGAAAAAAAAAGAGCATCGCTATGCAGCTAGAAACAATTTCCTCTGCCGAGCACGATTTAGCGTCGTTTTGTGACTTTTCCGGGGACATTTTATTATTCAGCATTACTGACAGTCTGCAGAAATGTGCAAACATTGCGATTATCTCCCGAGATACAAAAGTGACAGACTTCTTTTCCGCGTCAGCTTCTAAATACATTATATCCACTGGCGTCCCAGTTTTACCTTGATTTTCACCGTCTCGTAAATGTCCCTGAGTTAAAGTGGTCGCTCCCCAGAAATATACTATACGGAAAAGCATCGAGTTCGGCGGATATGTAACAAAATAAGCGTTTCATTAAAACATTTACCAGGAGAGCAAAAAGCAAAAATGACAGTACAGGATGTACATTTTTACTTTACAATCTCTTTATCTCGTGCAATCTCATCAGTATGTACACCGGCAAAAACACATGTGAGTGTATGAGGAATTAAGAGTGCGTGATTATATACATACATATATATATATATTATTATATATATATATATATATAATATATATATATATATATATAGTATATATATATATATATATATAATGTGTGTGAATGTATGTAGATATATAATATCCTCAATTGTAAGGAAAGTGGAGGACACATACGGCATCTATTATGATATATGTATATATTTATATATATATATATATATATAATATATATATATCATATATATATATATATATATATATATATATATATAAAAATATTATATATATATATATATATATATATATATATATTATATATAAATACACACTTACAATCAGACACACACACACACACACACACACACACACATATATATATATATATATATATATATATATATATACTATATCAGATATATATATATATATGATATATATATATATATATATATATATATATATATATATATATCTATATATATATATATATATATATATATATATATATACAGACACATATATACGTGTGTGTGTGTAAGTGTTTGCGACGTTTCTCATTTTTTTCAAGCGAGCTAACGGATTCGATACACATAAGGCATATTGTATGAATCTTCTCTTTGGCATATTGCACCCGAGTACAGTCGTGATTGCAGATGTACAATGTTCATCAATCGTCATGTCTGACGGAGTTCTTCCAGATACTTAAAAGAAGAAATTTACAAAGAACCTCAACTTCAAAATGCTACTATATCTACACCTATACTTAGAAAGTTTTTGGGTATATTCTCTCTTTTTATATTTGGACTGAAACACCTTTAATCAAATTTTCCCGGGTTTTCAATCTTATGTTGAACGTTTCTGAAGAAGTTCAAATTTTCAAAAAAGACTTCAGATATCTCTATATGAGCTGTGATTCTTTTTGTATCACAATTAAAATATCAGTAAGGAACGCTTTTCTCTTTTCTGCTCAGCCTGAAGTCTTTCTCTTTCAATCTCCATCCAGGTGTCTCCAAGGAGGCCTTTCTTTAAATTTAAAGCTACACATAAAATACGTTATAGGAAAATATGAATGTTGAAATTTACGTTAACATAACACCAAGGAAATTCTTTCTTTTCGAAAATCAGTACAAAAACCACTGGGGAATTCTTTCTTTTTCCACTTGATAACAAAACAGAAAATACGAAATTCTGGAAACACAAAACGAATTTCACGGAATACCAGTGAATTTTCAATGTACGTAGTACACAGGAAAAATAATGGACAAAACAATAACGAAGAAAAAATAATGAACAAAACAATAACGAAGAGAAACCCCCAAAATAGATCACCTAGAAGCGATTCCAAAACCCGGATGGAATTAGCAAAAGAAAGAGAGAGACAGAGCTGAAGAAACCGAGCAAATAGGCGAAGTCAAGTCAAAGGGGAAGAGACACCAACTCGCATCCAACCCGAAGCGCCTTCCTTCCTTGAGGTTTGAGCGACGACCTCCTCCTCTCCTCACGCCAGCAACTTTTTTGCTAGTGTGCGCATTTCCCCCTGTCGTTGGAGTTAATCCCTGTGCATCCGATGCAACTCTTCTTCATTAACTTGGGGATACAAATTCTTTGACAGTAAACTGGCTGAACTATATTTTTCTATTTCACGAAGATTGATCACGTTCACTGTAGTAGCCTGGGGACACGAATTCTTTGACATTGCTGTTTGAACTACAATTCTCATTCTATAGTTGATCACGTTTGTTGTTGTGACTTCGGGGTCTGCATTCATTGACTGATGGTGGCTGAACGGCATTCTTTCATTTTATACGAGATTTACCACGTTCGTTGTAGTAACTTGGGGATATGAATTTATTGCCTTTAGTCGAACTACATTTTTTTTTCTATAAATAAATACTGCTCACGTTTATTGCAGCTGTTGGGGATATAAATCAACTTATAGTGATCGTACTCTATTCTTTCATTTCATAAAGACTGAACGCGTTCTTTGTAGTAACAACGCTTAACCTGCACTACTTTTGGTATAGCATGCGGTAAACTATTGACATAAACTCTTCGGCAAGACAGAGGTTATTTTTAATATTTTCATAAACACCGACGAGGGTTACGGTAGGCAACGTCATCACTGTTTTTCTGTACTTCAGTCTAACCGATGTTACGAGCAGCTGCTTCTAATAATAACAGGCAGGCAGGCTAACGTTATTACAAGTCTTTTACCCGTTTCTAAATGTCTGGTATATTCCTATTCCTTAATTTCCAGGTTTCATTTCCTCTGTCTATATTATGATCTGTTATGTCTCTTTTTCTCCAATGGACTATTCCCAAGAGTCTGTTCAATGTTATTTTCTTTTAAAAGTTGAAAAAACTCTATTATTATTATTATTATTCAAGAAGGTCTTACATTCATATGGGACAACCTAAAATGGGTATAAGGTTTCGAAAGGAAGCTTTCAAAACTTGTTGTAATCGATTATATTCTCTCTCGCTGTCATATATATATATAGATATATATATATATATATATATATATATATATATACATCTATTTACAATGTATTTTTTATAATCTTATGAGGATGTCGTCTAATTCGAGAATATAGTATATATATGATATATATAATATATATATATATATATATCTATATATTATATTATATATATATATATATATATATATTTAGTATATAGAAACGAACGCCTAGGAAAATGCAAATGAACACTTGCTTTGAAGGCACAATATCTTTCCAACGCATAATAACTATTGCGGCAGTACAGAGATGAAGAGTTTCGTTGCGAGGGGAAGGGGAATGGGAAGGGGAAGGAAGGAGAGGGGGAGGGGGAGGGTATGAGGAGGAGGAACTCTGACGAGAGGGAGAAGTCTTCCCATTCCACAATGGCAACAGAAGTGATTCAAGAAATTGCTCGAGGGAAGGAGAAGATAAAAGCTGAGACAATGGTTGTTCGTAAAGCAATCAAAAAACAGGAAAGAGAAAAAGAGTACATAAAAGAAAACGACCATTTACCCAATATTCTTTATATCGTTCTTATAAATGCCACGTTATACACACATTATATATATATATATATCATATATATATATATATATATATATATATATATATAGTATATATATATACATATATATATATATACACGCACACACATATATAAACTTTATAAATACACACACACGCACGCACATACATATACATATATGAGCACTCAGGCAGAACATACTGAACACAGCAGCGAAAAGATTGCAGGGAACTTGGAAATCAATAATAGTGAACCAGGAATCCCTAATTCTATGTCTGAATGCTTTAGATATTATTTTGCCTAGCATTTGTCACAAAGATTGTATGGACTATATTTACAGTTCTTGTATCCGTGAGAGCAATATCGAATGATGGGTTGGAACCCGACAACAACAATCAACATCAGCGCTATCAACCCATCACACAACAAAACACACACACTATATATATATATATATATATATATATATATATATATATATATATATATATATATATATATATATATATATGTATATATATACATATATATATATATATATAGTATATATATATACATATATATATATATATATATATATATATATATATATATATTATATATAATATATATATATATAAACATATATATATATTAATGTGAATATTGACAAGATTAACAGTACTTGCATCCTTTTCACGATGACAGCCACCACAACTGGGTTACTGTCAGTAGTAGTGTCAACAACAGTGATAGCAATGGTGACATTTACATTTCCATCACCATCAAATATGTGAATATAGTAAAAGTAGTAGTATGAGACATGACCAACAAAAGTTAGCCTTAATGCATTTCAAGCCAAGAGAAACCCTTGATGAAAGGCGCCGCCGTTTCCTGAGCGATTCAGCATGTCTGAATGTGGACGGAGGTAAGGAAACCCCAGCAAAACACTCCACAAGGACTCTTCTTCGACACCCCCCGAACACTCATCACGCAGAGAAACAAAAGAGGCTCGAACCAATTCTTTTCAGCGACCGCCCTCCCCGGCGGTTCTTTAAAAAGGAAGAGGCTCGCGTCCTCGTTGTTGTCAACTTTCCAGGCGAGGAACATGCTCAAGCCTCTTTCTCAAAGGCAGCTTTTGGCTGGGAGACGCGGAAGGGGGACAATTTGTTTCCAAGCGTCATGTTAGTGTTTGACGTTGCTCATCATTTTGGGTACTTGAATAATGCAGGAAGGCTTCAGAGCTCTTCCCCCCCCCCCCCCTCTCTCTCTCTCTCTCTCTCTCTCTCTCTCTCTCTCTCTCTACCAGACCAAATTTATCATCTTTCTGATCCGTTGTCAAGCAACTCGCTATCAATTTCGCTAAAAGTGGGCTATTTCATAGGAAAGCTAAATAACTGTCCCTGTCAAAGCTAAATTCATCAATTATGTTAGTGCGTTACACGCAACCCAACTCGCCTCTGTTTCCTGAAATGTTATTTCCCGCACAGATGTTAATTTTGAAAGTAACATAAACCCTCTTCTCGGCGTTTCCATCGAACACGTAGTTACCTGGTCCTACATCTATTAGTTTCTGACTTCCACCTGGTACTTGCATTCTGATCGTCACCTTGTATCGTGCAGTCGTCGTTCAGTCTCTCAGCGTCACTGGAACTGGTCATTTCGTCAGTGTATTTCACATTTCGAGTAGCCCCCCACCGCCTCCTGTAGCAGGGCTGGCTCGAATCATTTTCGCCTTCGGTTCCGTCGGGGAAATGACGGCGAGAAATGCGAAAGTGTACACACACACACACACACACACATTCATTCACACAAAAAAGGATGACAATCCTTTCCAAACCGCGATGGACAAAATCTGGTTCACTTTAACAGTTGAGGCATCAAAATTTCACGCAAGCAGCAAAACAAAAAGAAAGTGGGTGGGGGGGGGGGGGGGGCAAGAGCTGCAATCAGATTATACACATAGAAGCAAAAATAATGATAAAAAAGGGGCAAACCGAAGGGAAAAAACCGAATGAAATGTGCTTTCCTTTATAGGCTATCTTGAGCAAAAGCAAATGTCATGAAGGGACTGCCCGGCCACCACGACGACCCAAATAAAAGGATGAAAAAAGAAGAGGAGGAAAAAAAAGTTTGCAGAAGTCTTTTCATTAAAAATCCCTCTTTGACTTTGAGGATAAATTACTCGTTTCCAGCTGCCGGTTCGTTTTCCAGGATCGTTAATCAACCTCTGGAAGCCGCCAATGGGAATGTGTATGAGGTTCTGTTTGTGTATTTGTGCGTCTGTTTGTACTTGGACGTATCCGGTGTGTGTGTGTGTGTGTGTGTGTGTGTGTCTTTCTGTCTGTCTGTCTCTCAGTATCTGACGTTGACGGCATTACGTTCTTGGTGTGTGTTGGCGTCTGTCAGTTTGGTGAGCGTGGTAGCAACTTTATCGCCGTTTTTTTTATATTTATCCCCATTTTTGTATTCGTAAATGTATTAATTTTATTATCATCATATAATGGACTGTTTCTGGTCGGTATGCAACTAGCGTTGCGTTTCCGTTTATGGATGCACTTATTTATAAACATACACTGATGCAAATCTAAGGAAGCATCAAGTATGAACTTGAACATGGAGAGGTCTTATTCTACAGGCTGACACCTCTCCATACATCTTCATGCATCTGCGGATGTACTAATAATTGATTGATTAATCAATTAAGAATTATCTTGCTTCACAAGGACTGCTAATGTAGAGATATATATTACCTGCTGAATTGTAAAGTGACATATGCATGCACTGACAGTGAATGATTGATCGGTTGATCATTTGCTGTATACTGGCGTCACATAATGAGCCGTGATGCATTAAGATCGTCGTTAACAACGATCTTAATAAAACAAAATTCATTAAAAGTTGTACGAAAAAGTCCGCGATGCGATACCGTGACAAAGTCCATACGGTACTGGATTGAACCTCCATAATATTTTTGTATGTCACTAATAATTTTTGTATTCGTACAAATTTCACTGGCACATGACTGTCAAACTTTGATTCACAAAGTCATATAATATTAACGAAGGTTAATATTATATGATGGCATTTAAAAATACCAGTTGAGAGAGAGAGAGAGAGAGAGAGAGAGATTTGATCACGCCCCAGACAGCCCTCACCGTAACTTGAACAGTTATCTAATATTTGAAAGAAGACAATAATGTCCCTCTGAAGAAGGAGAAGCAGAAAATCGCAAATAGCGGAAATTTAGGCGGGTGGGGTTGTGGGGAGGTATTAGCTAAATTTAAGAAATTAAAAATGAAAAGCACGGAAAGTTACAACTTTTCACAAAAACCTGAATTAATTGTAAATATTTAATGATATCTTATGATACCGTTTAGCAACGTATGGAATACAGAGTATCATTATTTAGGAGAATATTGATACTTCATTTATCTGTCCATTTCGGGAATGCAGTGACACTATTCATTTTAGAGAATACGGAGCCTTCCAGAGGATGTCGTGCAGTTGGAACCTCAGAAGTTCCAGCGAAGGTGCAATATATTACGACCCTAATACTTTCTCCTTGTATTTGAATGCGTTCTTATCTATTTGTTAATTTATTAATTTATTTTTCCCCTTTTTTCATAAGTGGGGTTAGCTTGAATTTCAAGTCTATGGCCATTGTGGGCTTGTTCCATATGAAGAGGTTTCATCTTCGAACAATGTATATATATATATATATATAATATATATATATATATATATATATATATATATATCTATATATATATATATATATATATATTCAATAAGGAGACTGCTTGACATTATTAATTTCTAAGAATATAGTGACACAATTCAATTAGGAAAATATCTGGCACTATCCATTTAGGTGAATATAGTAAATATTAATTCAGGAGAATAAATACTTAATACATTAACTTTGACGGAATTCAATTTATCAATATTTTCTTGACATTTCTGCATTCATTCTTGATGAAAAGTGAATCATTTGAATTCTTCAGCTACTGTCTTTATATTTGTCTTTTTACGGGTGTTTTTGCATATGCTGTTGATACGTGTAAGGACGGAAAAAAAAAAAAAATACGGCAATACTATTTCCTGTAAATAAATAAACCAAAAGACTAAAGGAACTGGAAATTTGAAGGCGAAACATTAAGTTTCTCGACTGCCACATATAGTTTTTTAAAAGAACTAAAAACCAGCAGAGAATGGTTTCTAAAAGTACAAATCCAGAACAATTCACAAACTTGATAAAAGTATAAAAACTACCGCAGTGTATCTAAACTATCAAATATAAATTCGACTGCAAAATCCATAAAGTTCATAAATATTTGCACCAACACACATAGTTAATAAAAAAAAAATATGCAGAAACATATATAGACTATTGAATCCAAAACTCCCCACAGCATATATAAAATTCAACAAAACGGACAACCCACAGCCACATATAAAACCATAAATCACGTAAAAAAGTTATTTTATATACAAAACCAACACCAACATAAAAATTTATGAAAATATAAATCCCACAGAAACGTAATTAGATAGTTTATTAAAGAACAAACAAAATAATAGTGTATCAAAGTATGCAACGCACAGCGAATTCATTACACAATACAAAATACAAAACCCACAGCATAATACTTTATCAAAGTACACAGCACACAGCGAGATAATGACGTAGTTCATCAAAATACAACACCCAAACCAACTTGGGAGTTTCTCAAAACACAAACCCACCCACAGCAACAAATAGCGTATTAAAGTGCCAAGGCAACAACAATGAACAGCTCCTGCAATTTGCAAAAACAAGCAAAGAGCGATTTCTCAAATTACAAAACCCAGAACGATATACAGTTTTTCGAAGGAAGATCATTCTTTACCGCTTGACATTTCCCCTCGCTCGTTTTATTTGTTTTGTTACACCATGCAAGGGTCAATTTTCATGCTTATTAGATACCAGATTTATTACTTAATCAAATAATTTCAGCTTTCCCGCTCTCTCTCTCTCTCTCTCTCTCTCTCTCTCTCTCTCTCTCTCTCTCTCTCTATAAAATACCCTTTCGTAAACTTTCCTTTGTGCGGTGTGCGTATGTGCATTTGTACGTGTATATGCGCATATACGTATACGTGCCGGTTGCACGCACATCAACATTGTGATTTAAGCTTTGCCACATACGAAGACTTGGATATATGGTTCCATATGTGCATACATATTGATGTATAAGGGTAAGTGAAGGTGTCTGCTTAATCGTCTGAAAATGTGGTACATTACGTGTATATATCTACAAGTTCGCATGTAGTATGTATAATATGAGAATGCTTGCCGAGATAAACATGAATTTATTTACGCATGTGAACTCAAGCGCGAGTTTATGTAAGCATATTCACTCATGATTGGATGTGAGCATGCATGTATGCGATCACACGTGTGCCTGGTATGCATGTGGGTGTGTAGATACCTAAACATACTCGTACCTTTCCCGTTTAAACGTAATTCTAATCTCCTTCTCGCATTTCCACTCGTTCATCTATCTTTATTCTTTTATTTTACACGGCATTTCATTTATTAACTTAACAAATATTTTCATTCATTTAAGTCAATCCCATCTTGCATGGAAGAAGGGATCCCCTTATCATGCAAGTGCAGAGTGACGCGTCTCCCCAGATGTGTTGCAAGATTGCAAAAAAAAAAATCTGTTCGCTTCCACGGAGGTAAGTTGCAATGCGTAAGACGATACGAAAGGGGAGTAAAAAAAAAAGCTATGCAAGATTGCAACTCAAAAGATATACTACGGAAGTACGAGGAAGATGAGGAGACGTTGAAAAGTAAGTTTTTGGAAATTTCCTGAAAGAGAGAGAGAGAGAGAGAGAGAGAGAGAGAGAGAGAGAGAGAGAGAGAGAGAGAGACACGTTTGTATTCATTGGTTGCCTTAGTGAGAGAAAGGAAGACATGGAAAGTCTACTTTCCCTTTCCATATATATATATATATATATATATATATATTATAATATATATATAATATATATATATATATATATTATATCTATATAAGAGAGAGATACATGGAATCACAGCTCAACTTTTTATCTCACCCTTTCACGTTACAAAATCTTTTACTACAAATAACGCTGAAGACTGCAGTCTCGCTCCGTAGACTAAATAGAAATGAGAGTGA
>NC_087215.1:24938637-24988637 GCF_015104395.2 Macrobrachium nipponense | reverse complement strand
TATAGCATTCAGCAACTTCCCTCACCATCCCTCCCCGATCCTCCCTACCCCAAGAGGAGCCCACCTCCCGATGCAAAGCTCTACCGTCCCGGAATATACCTTCGTTCAGAACCGGAGACCAACAAAGACCCCCTTTCCAATCACAAGGATAATTAAACCCCATCAGCGTCCCCGCCAGGAGGCAATTAATTACATATAGCAGTGGCGTGGTCAAGGCGTCCACACGTAGGGCCTCGAGGTTGGCCCTTTATAAAGACTTCCTGGAGCTTCCGCTAAGATGACACAAGATTGGATGCTGGAATGCTGAGAGAGAGAGAGAGAGAGAGAGAGAGAGAGAGAGAGAGAGAGAGAGAGAGAGAGTGATGAATTAATCTTAGTAAGTTTAAGACTTACAAACAATGCATAGGTCATATAGCACTTAAGCAGAGAGAGAGAGAGAGAGAGAGAGAGAGAGAGAGAGAGAGAGAGAGAGAGAGGGTTGATGAATAAATCTTAGTAAGTTTAAGACTTACAAACAATGCATGGGTCATATACCACTTAAACAGTGAGAGAGAGAGAGAGAGCGGAGAGAGAGAGAGAGAGAGAGAGAGAGGAGAGAGAGAGGTGATGAATAAATCTTAGTAAGTTTAAGACTTACAAACAATGCATAGGTCATATAGCACTTAAGCAGTGAGAGAGAGAGAGAGAGAGAGAGAGAGGGGGGGATGAATAAAGCTTAGTAAGTTTAAGACTTACAAACAATGCATGGGTCATATAGCACTTAAGCAGTGAGAGAGAGAGAGAGAGAGAGAGAGAGAGAGAGAGAGAGAGAGAATGCTAAATTCCTAATGGTATGTTTACAGTACTATAACCGCACTGTTGCCCCCCCTCCTTCTCAACACAGTTATCTCTCAAAACGTCCCAGGGAGTCAGAACGTATCTTCCAACTTTTATTATTCAATAAATATTACTATTATTGTTATTACTGTTATTGTCGTTGTTGTTGTTGTTTAAAATCCGCTAACTTTCTCACGGAACCATTCATAACTTCATAAGAACCATTAGATTGCGTACAGATCTCCGTCACCAGCTTGTCACAGCCAGCTAGTCACAACCGAGTTGACATGGAAGGGGTTACAAATGAATTCTAATCGAATCTAGTAAACGTGTCAGATAATTCCGCAACAAACGATCAGACAAACAAACAAACACACACACACGAGAGAGAGAGAATGCATCATTCAGGCCTGAAATGTAATCCCGCAAGCAAAAGGCCACGCGCACATGAGCACACACGCTTTTACAAACGCTCACGTCCGAGGATTAAATGCACATGAAAATCACGCCGACAATTCACCCGGAGTCACAAAGGTCGAAAGTCCCGGCCAGCACACAGCACTCGCGGGTCTTCCTGCCCGAGAGGCGACTTTGTCAAATTGGCAGTTGCACCGCAACGTGACACATTTGCTGAAACAGTTTTCAAACTTGGAGGCGGAAATCGCGTTCGGAATCAGAGCTTACCTGTCGATTCTGTGAGGTCCAAGGGACTGGGGCACAAAACTGGACTGGTTTGGTCAGAACAGATTTCGGACCGTAGTACCCTGTTGCATCCGTCCATTGCCGTATGTCGCCGTTAGGCTAAAAACCGTCATTTTTATTTTGGCGCCAAGGGGGTCATGCAGCGCGAGGACTCGCCGCCATGCACTTCCCGCATGATCAGCTGATCTCTCTGGATGAGCGACTCATCTCTGCTTAGTCTCCAAGTTCTGATAATAATAGGATCCAAAACAAGATAACTGATACCCCTCCCAATGGGTCCTAGACAGCGGTCAGGGGGACATTGTTGATCATGTTCGGAAGCACCACGCTGAGAAATCACGTGATGGGATGTCCCTTTAGACCCTGGTACACCATTCTTGCCTGAAATTCTGCACTATATTATTCAGTCATCAGGAAGAAGATAAATGACTTGGCAATATCTCATTAGCGTGACATTGCTTGCTTCGTCCAGTCAGTACTTGAAAGAAAAAGAAAAAAAAGTAGGGGATGAGTACATCTGGCAGTAATCCGCATGTTGCGCCCTTGAGATGCATGAGTGCAGCTTCCTGCCAGATGAATGATGATGCAATGTTATTTTCCGCATCTCGTTTGCTCATTAATACACTAATGGACGAAATGTAAATGGATCCCAGGAAAAGTAATGGCAGGGGGAAAAGAACGACTTCGTCAAAAGTGAACTTAAAAGCCCTCTTCGAGGGAATAATGATAATAATAATCATTGATCAGAGATTAATGATTTCTTTTAACAATGGGGAAGAGGGAATAAGAGACGTTGCTGTCCACCTTGGCTCCCGCGGTGGCTACTGACGGCTCATATCGATGATGGCTCCTGCCTCACAATGATGTTGTTGATGAAGAGGGATTGTGAAGCCACCAGGATGGCTCCTAACACTGGTTGACTGGACTACGAGGAACTGCATTTCATTGTTTTGTATTTCTTATTCACGGACGACAAAGGTGACCAAAACTAGACTACAAGTCTCTTTCCCTTCTACTGCTCCCAATGATCTATAATACAAAGTTCTGTCTAAAATGAATTTGAGTCTCGTAAAGCCGTTGGTCCCGTTGCTGAATAACCACTGGTTCCATGCAACGTAAAAAAAACACCATACAAACAAACAATAAAATGAATTTCCTGTACCTCTTCCCTTAAAAAAAATACAAATTTCAATCTTCAAATCTACATATTTTCAGCTCACTTGAACGAAATTTTCAGTATTACAACAGGTTTTTACGTCTAAATTCGTAAGTCAGGTTATTCTCACACTTGCATTAAATTGCCCTTCAATGTTTTAGCAGCGGTTTACATTTTCAAGATGATGAGCTTTCTGTCTACCTACTTATTAAATATTACCGGTTTTAATTCATTCAAAAGATGTGCCAAGTATGTATGGATGAATGTCTGTAAACAATCCATATATACGATGACATCATAATGACAGTGGTAGGAACGCGCCGAGACTAAGAATAAATGGATGTATGTATGCATGTAAGAATGTATATATGTATGTTTATCTGTACACAAACGCCATATCATAAAAACATGAAGATAGGTAGTACGTATCTCTATTATGTATAGATATGTACATGCATATTACAAAGGCAGGCCATATTCATATTAGAAAGGAGTTAGAAATATAATCTCTAACGCCAATGAATTTATTTTGGGCCACAAGTCTCTCTGACTAAGAAAACAGATACTATTTTCAATTACTGACATTACTAAGCAATTCAAAGTACAGAAAACGAAGCGTCAACGGTACGAACGCTGGAAGATTTTCGTGTGTGTGTGTGTGCGTGTGTGTGTGTGAGCGCGCTCGTGTGACCATACATAAAAAAAGGAGCTGTGTTCTCCACTACCTGAGAATCCAACGCCTATAAAAATTAGACCTGATCCTCTTTGAAACCAGAGGGAGCATCCCCGTCTCTGTATCCGTTGCATTTTGAGATATTTTCCTTTTGCAAGACGATGACAAGTGATCATTCAATAGTTTTTAAAACTTCCTGTGAAATACAATCAGTTTGTGAATGCAACGCTTAACGCTTTCCGTTTCAAAAGTTCCGCAAGGCAGTGACGTGTTAATGGTCATTAGATATGCATCGTTATTCGAGTCTAAGTAACTTTAGTGGACACTAAGCACGCCTAATAAAAGTTTATATAGCTGCTGCAGCGAAAAATACATTCACGATACATTTTCTGATTTATCAATACTGATATCGTCAGAATGATCCACGTGGCTAATGTATAAAAATTCTCATGATGACGACAAAAATACCAAAATAATGAAATTCCTTATTTATTATTGATATTACAGTATCACCACAACTGTTGTGAGTACGGAAGCCAGTTGCCTGCTTCTGTCCCTTACAGATATATTCAAAATGCAGCGAACAAAGCCGCTCTTTCTCTCAGGATGAATATACTAAGAATCTGTCGTACAATCAACACTCACCCTTTTTCTTCGAATGGAAAGAAAACTAATTAATTATAAACTGAGAAAAAGATTCATTTTAAATCAAGCAGGGCCAGTATCTAACCTTCGGATGAAAACATAGGAACTAGTAATATTAAAATGACAGCATCCGGAATGTACACGCGTTTGGCCATTTCGAGATAATAAAACAAACACTCATACATAAAGGCATATAGCTAGGCATTATCTATTCTGGCATATTTTTCTTTTCCTTTCAAGTCAAACACACCACACACACACACACGCACACACACACACACACACACACACATATATATATATAAATATATATATATATATATAGATATATATATATATATATATATATATATATATATATATATATATATATGTGTGTGTGTTGTGTGTGTGTGTGTGTGTGAACTTTTCGAGAATATCAAAACTAGATTTTAGTGTAATATATATAATATATATATATATGTGTGTTGTGTGTGTGTGTGTATACATATATATATATAATATATATATATATATATTATATACATACATAAATCTAGTTTTAATATTTTAGAAACGTTCCTAATTCGTTTATTGGAATTGAAAATATATCCAATACATATTTGTATATCTCTGAATTAAGGAGAATTTTGTTCACGTGTTCAGTTTACCTTTTATTTCATTCAGCAACCACTGCTTGCTCAGACAGTCGCGTGTCTGTCGTATGCATGCATGTTCTGGGTGTATGAGAGAGAGAGAGAGAGAGAGAGAGAGAGAGAGAGAGAGAGAGAGAGAGAGAGAGACTAAAATAGTTGTGTGTTTCTCCGTAGACTTAAACATCAGGGTACATCATTCTTTCTCTCTCTCTCTCTCTCTCTCTCTCTCTCTCTCTCTCTCTCTCTCTCATGAACAGACACTCTCGCATACTATACGTTAATCTTTTGAATAAGCGAGGACACAAATCGCATAAGTCTTCAATAAGGCTATTACTTTATAATTACGTGAACAGGCCATTCATCACATATTCAATCCATAGGGCAAACTCCAACTTCTAGATATTTGGGATCTTCATAATTACAAGTGACATAAATACAGTCCCCGTATTTGCATATCCCACATGACATTCTACGTACACTAGCATGTGGCTTTGACGCATAGATAATTGCTCTTCAAGTTCGCGAAAGGAAAAAAAAAAAGGTATTAGAAATATACCACAAGGACTACTTTCTCTTTCCTCGTGTTTGTGTAATATTATACATAAATACACACACACACACACACACACACACACACACACACACACACACACACATATATATATATATATATATATAATATATATATATATATATATATATATATTATATATATATAGTGTTCCCTTTTCAATTCCCGAACATCCTTCCAAGGTCGCAACCAGAAAGGTGTCAGCATTCAAGATATAAAAAAAGCAAGCAAATGATAACTTTCCCTCTGCAGCTCATCCACAATGGCGCTCACTAGAAAGCAACAAGTGGATTTGACAATGCAGCAGCAGCAGCATGAAGGAGGGAGACTCGTGGTGACCTTCATGCAGCTATTACGCTCAGTCTAACTACCATCGATCGAACGGCCATTTTTCTCATACTCGTTTGTCAAACTTCATACATTCGAATGTTCTCAGACCGCCGAAGTTTAGAACTGTGACAAACTCGTGGAACTCTGAACCCGATGGAAGTTACAGGGGGAAAATATCTGTGTTACACGTACGCTTCTTCCTTCTCCTCTACATCATATCGGTAATCATCCATGCAGGTGTACAAACACATTCGTAAATGTACCCCGCAACAGCTTCTCTTTCCCCTTGAACATATAACGCACGAACGCGCTCACACACATACAAGAACACACACACACATCGAGACCTCGTGGGATTGATTCCTTTACAGACGAAATGATTCACATATATTTCATTCAATTTCACTGTGTTGGCTATCTGCTGACCTGTACATAGAATGATTGACAAGGCTGTGAGTTGACTGCGTTGGTTGAAAGCCAAGGTACATAAATGCAAGGGGGCTAGCAACTTCATTCCAGAAACCTCTAGGGGAAACTCATAAAATATATATATCAGTGATTATTTTAGAAATTAATATGGAAGATACTTAAACGAAGTAATCCGTCATAGTGGAGCTCACGAATATAATCCTTTGCGTCTACAAATTTACGGTAATTTTCTCCGCCTTAAACCGTCCCTTAGGTTCAGAATTTCTAGTATTTTCGATGTCAATGTTTCACAGGCCCAATCAAAAGACCAGATAAACTTTTTTCACGCTAAGAAGAAACAAAAGTAAGCTATGAACCGAAGTTTTCTGTACAGTGTAAAATTAAGGCCGCCGAAAATAGATTTATCTATCGGTGTTTCCACATAATGTTGTATGAGCCGTAGCCCATGAAACTTTAACCGCCACCCGGTGGTGGCCTGTCCTATAGCGTTGCCAAATGCACAGTCATGGCCAATGTTAACCTAAAATAAAATAAAAACCACCGAAGCTAGACGGCTGCAATTTCGTATGTTTGATGATTGGAGGGTGGATCATCAACATACTAATTTGCAGCCCTCTAGCCTTAGTAGCTTTTAAGATCTGAGGGCGGACAGAAAAAGTGCGGACGGACAGACAAAGTCGGCCCAGTAGTTTTCTTTTACAGGAAACTTAAAAAGGAATGAAAAATCCTTTATACTCTTCTCAGAGGTCCCATCTATTCAGTATCTTCTTCCCGATGAGCACCATACATTGTTTGGAACCTTGAATTTCAATTCAGTGGCCCCTGCAGGCTGATTCCATGTGAATAGGGGTTCCTTTGAATCATAATAATAATAATAATAATAATAATAATAATAACTGTCCAGTTCTGCATGTCCCGTAGAAAAAGACTTGGAGAGACCACCTGCGAGCAATGAAGCGGTTAAGACGTCAGATCAGGTGGGAATAGTTTAAACTATCTGATGCATATCGTGATCTCATGACATCGGACACTGAGGTTTCTCAGTGTCCAGAGCATTCTATATATATCCACAGCATTTTACTTAACGTTTCGATAGCATAGCGAGGCATAAATGAGATGCTTACCATCTGATGCTGATCACACGCCAAAACGCCGGCCACCTTGAGAACGATTCGATCTCTTTGAACTACGACAGAATGTTACATGATGCTGGTTACACACACATACGCACACACACAATACTTGACACAAATTAGACCATGTTAGTCGCTAAAGAACTAATAGATGACGCAAATCAATAATCGCATGCAAATTTATGTAATACAATTCTCATAATGAATCATTAGAACAACAAAAGAGAGGGTGTTATTATCATTATTCAGGCGATAAACCCTATTCAGACAGACCAAGCTCACAGGGGCCGCTGACTTGAAATCCAAGCTTCCAAAGAATATGGCGTTCATTTGAAATAAGAAAGAAAAAAGGAAAGTAGAGGGCTACAGGCCACGTATAGGCGGCGCTTTCAGGAGAAATTGAAGGCAACCAGGTGGTTGAACTTCTGACGTTGCAATATTAGTTATCCCTGGAACAATCAGAAGGGACCCTAACCGTTGTTATTCACGCAATGTCACATATAACAGTGTCTCTCCCACACGCGAAATACTTTGGTCAAGCTCATGATGATAGTTATGCATGGAGTATACAACACCCACATTTTGAAGGGTAGATCAAGCATGGTGCTATATAGTATAGTATACGTACCTGTAATTTTGAGCGGGAGGCTAAAGAGAGAACGTCTCGAAGAGGGCTCTGTAAGTAGTGGATATGATGTGACAACAAGTGGTCCAGTAGGAAAGGAAATAATGTTATTTCTCCGGTAAGGTCGACCCTTCATATCAAAGTTCTTTATTGACAACCAACCAGAATCATGGTTACTTTGTAATCCAATCGATCGATAAGGAAGAAAATCACCGTCATGTACTTTCATGGATCTATGCTCATGGCATTCTTTTTTTTTTCTTCATAAGTGAACGCTGGCCATTAAGACTGACGTAACACAAGTCTCACATTTTCCCGACTGAGTTTCTTGTGCTTTACGCAATTTTTCCCATATTTGTTAAAACAAATCGCTCGTAAAGAACACGACATGTTGTCCCCGTATCAGGGAAATGCAAAGCCATTCGACTATGAAGGCTGCAGACGAGTAAACGCAGTCTATATGAATTATTAACTAAGTTAAAATTCGTGGAAATTCTCACTTATTCTTCCATCGAAGGAAGATGCGTTTGATCATAATTTTGAATGGAGACCATGCGCCGGATGGAGGAAACTATAGTAAGAATAATGCGTCTACAACGACATTTGGGACAAAATGTTCTGTGTGGAAAAGCTCCCGAGAACACGCACATAAATAATCCCATAAGAGATAAAAGAGAATTTTTATCAGGGCAGAGGAGCTTGACGGAAAACAAAAATCACAGTTTAAGAAGCTTACGAAGAAGGCGACCGAGAAGCTCTTTCGCTCAGGTGATTCATCTGCCTCGAGTTTCTTTCCGGTTCTTCTTCTTCTTGTTCTTCTTCTTCTTCCTGTTCATTCTGTTTCCCCACCAACTTCCTCTTCAGTTCACGTCCTCGCATTTCTTTCGTGCCAGTGGTTCGTTTCTTCCCTGTCCCGTTTCTTTCGCTTTCCCGTTCTCTTCCAAACCCCTTTTCTTTCCTTTTGCTAAC
This sequence comes from Macrobrachium nipponense, assembly GCF_015104395.2. Taxonomy (NCBI): domain Eukaryota; kingdom Metazoa; phylum Arthropoda; class Malacostraca; order Decapoda; family Palaemonidae; genus Macrobrachium; species Macrobrachium nipponense. The sequence goes on along the minus strand of NC_087215.1, from coordinate 24,979,953 downwards.
CCTTCCCTCCCCTTTCGTTAACCGAATTCGGGCGAAGCAAAAATCGCAATCCCCCGAAAAGGTTCGTAAATGAGAAGCCGCTCTTCGGAGGCGTGAAAGTGCAAGGAAAATGTTTCCCTCTTTTGTTTTTGCTCGCGAGAGCAGATGATGCAATAAAGAAAGAAAGAAAGAACGACGACGAAGGGTTCCCATATGACTTTTTTCTCCCCCCCTTTTTACAGTGCACTTACTGCATGCAGTAAAGGATGGACACGGGCTCTCGCTTCATATCTTATTTCGCCTCATTTTAATGATCGATTTTTCTCTCTCCCTCTTTTAGGTACACGGACGGAAAAGCCGTCTAAATCAAGCACAGTCGATGAAAGACGGATCCTGAGAGACTTCTCTTCACGAATAACGACGAGTTCGTCTTTTAAGAAGGGGCGTGTAAAGTGGGAATGGGAATAAAGAAGGATTAAGAGGAGTTTGCATTCTAGAATGGTCAACCCAGTATCATTATAAATGACCAGCCTGTTGGGTACAGCGAGATCAAGTGAACGGAAGCAAAAGAAGACATGAGCGTTCAGAGACCACAAACCTCCGCCAAAACTAAAGAATATACCATCCTTCTCGAAACCTACCTTATCACATCCACATCTCTGCCAAAACCCGACCTCTTGGTTTCAGCCACAAGAACCACCTCTGTTGCAATTTTCGTGAACATACACACATAACTTTGTGTAATCCTGCTACACTTTGTTCTTAGCCAAAAGGCCTAGAGGCGATGTGTAATCCTGCTAACGACGAGACAAACAGGTAAACAAACAAACCGAACCAATGACATAACCAGCCACCTTGGGAAAGTAACAAGACGATCCTTTTCTTCAAGTCACAGGTCCTCCCAGGATTATCTCACGCATGAACTGTCGACGCGAGATGATACGAAAGAGAGAGAGAGAGAGAGAGAGAGAGAGAGAGAGAGAGAGAGAGAGAGAGAGAGAATTCTCTTCATTGCTTACCTTCAATGTCTCATAATTGCTTTTCTTGCTGCTAATATTGCTGTCTAAGATTGTGAATTCAATGCTTGTATTCTATAGTTGTTCTATGATATTTTTCGTTGATCTGAAAAAGTCAAGGAAAACATGGAAGCGAAAAGCAAATGGCAGAGAAAGGCCTCAATAACAAGATGAGAGAGAGAGAGAGAGAGAGAGAGAGAGAGAGAGAGAGAGAGAGAGAGAGAGAATAGTATTACAAAAAAGAAATTAGTTTTAATATAGCAGCGAGGGATAATCTTATAACGAATGTAAACATCTTTTCTTTATCTGAAAAGCTTTGACAAAATAACCATAATTGACTTAAGACTCTCGTATTGATCTGGCATTTGTTAATCTGAGGTCATTTTCTTTTGTTATTTTCTTACCATCTTTTTATTACACTTGAATTATTTGCCGAATCATAAGATTGTCTGACCTCACAACCTCACCCCTTCCTCCGCTCCCCTCTTCCAACACACCATCCACCCCCACCCCCCACCCGCAAAAAAACGGCCACCAAGTCCTTGCTGGCCAATGCAGAAACTGCAGCGAAACGCAAGGGGAGCCGAGCCAGCCTGGCCCTTTTTGTGTGCCTGAGGTAGCCAGCCGCCAACCGAAAACTTGAGTGGCGAGATCACACCGGGATGCCTTCATTTTCCCTCTGGATGACATTTGCGCTTTTAAAGAGGATCGGATCAATCGCATGTTTTCGAGAGGCCTCCTGGATCACAAGCGACGGCCACATTTGGAGCCGCAGAGGTCTCGGGTTACCTGCGACCCTAAGAGATAAAGAACTGCCCCCGAAACAGGTTCCCGCATACCTTTTACGGCGACTCGTTTCCCAAAAGCGACTCAGTTGCACAAACGCCCACTTCTTGTCCCGAAAATCTTTCGGCCGATTTTTCCGCTCTCTCGTCGTCGTCGTCGTTTGATTCTCTGCTGGAAACTATATCCGCTCCACGGTCATTCGACTACCGCTCTGGAAAAAGAACTTTGCATCTCGTTCAGAAATTGCATTGACAAGAGGGACGGTGTTTATTTATGCATACATGTATGCGCACACTTCTTTTAGTCTTAGTTTGTAAAACGAAACCTGAAAAAACTTAGGTCAGCCAAACATAGGGAGACGGAAATTGAATTTCTTTCAATGCTGAAGCACATATACACATGGACATATACGCCAGCCCGCTAAAGAGAAAAACACAATATTATTACATGTATATATACTATACATATATACATACACATATACATTATATATATATATATATATATATATATATATATATATATATATATATATATATATAGCTGTCTTCCCTTACAGGGGATGGCTTCAGATAAAAACGGTGTATTATTCACTGCTTCATTCATACTTATCAGTTGAATTCCCAGTGCATATAACCAAGCCATCTTAAAGGACTGATCCATATATTACTTTCACCTGCACCTGCATTATTCCGGTCTTACTTATATCATCTCCTGTTTCTCACCCTTTCATTTCTTCTCATGCGTCTCCTATTTTCTCTACCTTTACAGCCATACGCTTCTTGCTCTCTTAAACAAAATTCTGTCCTCCTCTAATCACTCTTAAGTGTTTCATGAGTTTATGTAGTTTCCCTTCACTGTCCACAAAAAACCACACCCCATTACAACTCATTTTCTCCACTTTGCAGATCCACTTACAGTCTTTTCTCTTACTTCTTGCATCGCTCTATTCATCAAGATATTACACTACCATGAAAATATAGTACAAGCATTTCAGTTCCAGTTTTACACAAAACCAGTCACTCCCCTGCCTATGTGAAGACACGTTGTGGTTACATCATGAAAGCTTTAGGAAAAAACAATGACTTAGATTGCATTGTAAACCAATGCCGAAAACTCTATTGGGATGGTGTGAACACCCTGTTTGAGTGAGGAAATACCGCCCTATAAAAAAGGACAAGTCGCTCATTCTTGAAGTCAATGGACACCGCAGACATCAAGTCAGTTAGCTTACCATTGCTACTGCTATGGCAGTAAGCGGTACAACCTGGAAATTGATACCTTAAAAGTCCCAGTGGTTTAGGGTACGCAATACACTTAGAGGCAGAGAAGTACCTAACAAAAAGGTTGTGAATCCTTCTGGGTGAGGATCTCCTGAATGGCAGGTGAGCCTCGTCTCCTGAGAACAGTGGCAGCCACACTTTTTATTCCTTTGGGATACCGGGCATATATATATATATATATATATATATATATATATAATATAATATATAGATATATAATATATATATAATATTATAATATTATAATATATAATATATTATATAATATTTCAACCCTGTCCTTACTGCAAATTGCCTAATAACCCTCGCAGTACAAGTTAACACTAATGAAAAAAGTATCTTCTGTCACAATGCCATTATAAAAAAGAAAAATGAAAAAACTGCGACTGGTATGGGTACAAAACATAAAAAAAAAACATTCGTATGCAAGCTTATTTATGAAGTCTACGTCCACGGGTTCTCCTGATTTATGGATTTAATTCCAAAAATTTCATCGTGGAAGATAAAGACATTGCAAATGCGGTTCTACCTGCAACTGAGCAGGTACAGCTACTAGGTAAGAGACATGGAATACACACACACACATATACATATATATATAATATATATATATATATATATATATATATATATATATAGTATATATATATATATATATATATATATATATATATATATGTATAAATATATATATATATATATAATATATATATATATATATATCTATATATATATATAATATATATATATATATATTATACATCACTGAAAGGGTGTTACTCTATTAGATATTGTCTTTGCGGTTCTCTGCGAGTATTCAACCTTAAGACTGGTGGTATCAACCACATTTGACTAATGACCTGGTGCATGCAGTAACTCGTTAATCAAGTCAACAGAAACACACTGGGCTTCTACAGAACGTGTTTAGAGCGTCTGGTTTTCTCGGCAATCGAAGCGGAGACATCTGACTAGCAAGGTAAGTGCCCTAACCACTGAACCGAGAGCGCATGAACTGATATACATAATACCGAACCCGTAAGCATATGACTGTACCTGAATTATGCGTCGGCGGTAAATCAAAGCTGCCTTTATCTGCCAACAATCTCGATTTTTTATGCCATTTCTGAAAAAATTGAAGGAATATCGATAATAAAACGGCCGGAAAAAACGCGATTCTCGGAGACTGACTGAAAAAATCGTGCAGGGAGAATAAAAACTTAAGACGAAAAAACATCGTTTCGTAGTTTTAATTACTTTGCTGTTTTTGCCGACTTCCCTCGAAAGTAAAAACAGGATAAGGGGAAAAAAAGTCATTCTCATTTTCTGCAAGTGATGAAGGAGCAGTTTTCCTTCGCTTCAGGACCAGATGTTAGAGTTCCATGTTTATAAATCAATACTTACTTCATCTTACTCCATTGGGTCGCTGTAAGTATCAGCGCCTAAAGCTGTCATAAAATGAAGCTTGGGGGCTAATGCGACACTCAACCCTTCTCTTTTATCCGTATCTGGAGCCAGCATCAATGAAAAAACTTAACTCAGTATACCAAGCAGTGGGCTATATTACCTACGGTGAATGGTGAATACCACTCGAACCATTCAAGCTTATTTCTGTTTGCATACACAAGATTGTATTAATATGTATTCAGTGAGCACTCGTTTCCATGGATTCTTTTACGGACTTATTTATAAAGATTTATAAAGATTCCCAAGTTTCGTTATAACCTGATGCTATGCCAGGCCACCCAGGCACTGGTGCCCTACTAGGTTCACCCTATGACCCTCCTATGTGAGGATGAAAATGGAAAAATTAGCATCTAACACCTACTTACCATAGCTCTTATTATCAATCAGGAGATAAAAGTTTTCCTTCATTAATAAGGATATCCCTTGGCTATTAATGTACAAAAACAAAAGTTGAGGCATCCTTTTCTTATCACCTTTAACTCACGTTATGTACACAAATGCACAAACTAATTATTCTCTGTTTTCGATAATTTAGTTTAGAATTTTTGCGAATTGTGCCATGACCTACAATCCTCTATCTTAAACCGCCGTATAGAATGTACAGTTATTTTGGTGCGTCTGGCATCTAATGTAAGTTTTAAATAAATTTTTGTTTCTCTTGCCTAAGCTGGAAAAAAGGCAGTAATTTACCCGCTGTATTGGTCTTTGCTCTTTAAATATTCTACATAACTGTATGCAGTCCTGTTTGGATGGGGTGAGTAGTTTAGAGATTTTGCTGACTAGGGAGGACAGAAGAGAGACATAGCTCAATGATGCAAGGGTGGTAAAGGTTAATGCTAGCTTCAGAATTCTTGGAGAAATGGCAATTAAGAAGCTGGAGAAGGCAAAAACATCAAAAGTTGATGAGGATTATAATTAAGATGCTGCGATATGCTGCTGACAATTTGACTGAATGGCTGACCAAATGTTATAAAGAGACCGAGAAAGTAGGGGTCAAATATACTTAAAATATCAGTGCAGATGTACGATAGGATATTGACTGAGACTGTAAAACATATAAAAGGCCTGAAGAATACTGTGCGTTTACACAAGGTAGAGGGTACGTGGCTCAGGCGTTTGTTTTGGTACAATTACGTCAGAAATTTGAAAGTAACGCGGAAAAGTTTTACGAGTCATGCATGGACGGGGAAAGGCTTATGATAGAATGGATTGGGAAGTAATGCTGTATGGCAAAGAAGATAAGTTGATCAAGGCGAATACGAATTTTTATGAAAGATGTGAAATGTGCAGGCGAATATTCAGGCGGAAGACTGATCGTGTTATGTTTCCAAGAATATTTGAAATCTTTTTGGATGGCGTGATGCAACGAGTGAAAGAAAAAGGGCGGAAAGTATAATGAAAGAATTTTCCTGATGAAATATAATAGACTGGGTATAGTGAAGAAACTAGTGACATTTTAAAAGCATTTGCATGAAGAAAGGAAGGTAGCTGGGTTGTTGCAGAAGGCTGGGAGGAGTATCATAGTGAAGTGTTAAGAAGGAGGGGGAGAGGAAGGTGACCTCTCTCTACATATCTTAACTGCTGAACTGGTGAACCCCTTATATATATATATGTATATAGATATATAAGTGTTATATATATTTTGGTATACATATGTATATATATATATGTATATATATATATATATATATCTATAAATATATATATTTGTGTGCGCGCGCGTTTGCATATATTAACTACGAATCACTGAAGTTGGGTGTAGTCAGTACATGGTGTGTGAAAGACAGAACTGCTGGCAACAAATACAACAAACGTCTTCGTAACCTTTCTTGATGAAGGGCTATTGGATTATCAACCTCATCCATGCTCAGGAACGACATGCAACACAATCTTAAGCCAGGGACCACCCCTAGGGAGGAAAGTGTATGTATACACACAGACACGCACAAAATTGTGTACATGCGTAAGCATGTGTGCAAGATTATCTTTACGAGTAGAAGTCTGTACGCGAATTAAAATTCGATACCTAATCATATGAACGTCTGATTCGGATGAAGCTCTGCCTCGAGCAACGACACTAAACAGTAACAACAAACACTAAACCTACTCGTCATGAGGCTCGATGCTCAAGGAATGAATGACATTTGGTCAGACTGGTAAACCAAAACGAACTTGTGAGCAGAAGGATGATGGCTTGATGTGGTGTAAATGTAAGTGGTACAGGTGTTAGCCTTTTGTCCTTAAGTCAAGTACTTCTTTCATGAAGTATTGCAAATATGGCTCAGTGTGTTTTGAGATGGCTCGATTATGTGGATAGATTAGAAGACGACATGTTCGTGAAAACATCATGTGATTTAACTGTCAAAAGCTCAGTAGACTCATGTATACTGTGCTTCTGACAGTAAAATCACGTACTTAATCACATGCTTAATAGGTATTGTAAGCAGAGGTGAGGTTATTAATACATTCAAGAATCAGGAGAGAGGCGCAATTCAGAGGTGACTGGCGCAGTTTGTGTAGGGGGTTCAATGGACGGTTGGTGAGGCTTGCGTGGAGGGTTAGTGAAAAGACGGATGTAACAATGACTTTCCTCTTGTTCTTTTCTGTAGAGATACCTTATTACGAGAAACGGTTTAGTGTGCACATAAGATTACTAGTATGTCTGTATGTGTGTATGTAAGTATGAATGTATGTGCTATATTATATATATATGATATATATATATATCTATATATATATATATATATATATTATTATAATAATATTTAATATAATATATATATATATGTGTGTGTGTGTGTGTGTGTATGTGAATATAGTGCATGTGTGCTTTATACGTATACGTAGGCATAAAGAAACATGCTTCACATACATTCACAAAGACCCTACGTTTCCTGTCATTGCCTCAACGGCAGTAGTAGTAGTAGTACTACGAGCAGCAATAGTAGTAGTAGTAGTAGTAGTAGTAGTAGTAGTAGTAGTAAGAAGCATAACGGAATAATTTTGAATATATTTTAGCATTTTATTCATCCGCCACTCTGGTTGGGGGCAAGGAAAGGCTCCAGATGTACGATGTGTTCCGCCGACGCCTCCACAAAAAAGGTCGATGTTTCAAAGGAATTTCTAGATGAAAACTTGATTTTAATCAACGCGCTTCAAAAATGTCTCTGGATTACGGAAGAAGGACGGGGCGCACACACGAACTGACGGCAACTACGCAAGTATTTACGGCACGCTTCTTCATACGAGGGACTGAAATGCCATATTCGAGAGAGGCCCAATTGTAAGACGTGGAGTATTATTCATTGTATGCCAAGTGAGCAAAACGCAGTGGATTCGATTCTAATATCGACAGGAAATGTTTTCTCTTACCTTGCAGAGACATTTATAACTTACTAGAGGTACCTACGTACACATATGAATACTCATGTAGTCGGCATTTTTCGGAGATTTTTTGGCGATTTTCTGATTACAAAACACTTAACATATAAAGTGAATGGAAATTATCATTAAATCCATGAGAGGGTTTGATAGTCTTTTAATCTAAGGGTATTGTGTATGTCATACATAAAGATACAGACACAGCCTATACGTCAACAAGAGGCATTAACAAATCTAACAAAAACTTACCTAATACAAATGTACAAATCAAACATACCTTACGTAACATACATATATACAATACATACTGATAATAAAAAAAAAATAATCGTAAAATCTACATCCATTTAAATGAAAAACCTGCACACATACAAAAGCACGTAAAATACTATTCAATATTTAGACTTGGCACACTCCACAAAACCTTCCATCCTCACAAACACACGAATCAAATCGGACGAAACTCAATCATTTTTAGCGCGAACCAAGCCCCTCAAAAGTAAAAGGGCGCAGCAAAAGGCTGGAGTAATAGCAATATCGGATTCCCCCTTCGGCACACGTCGGGAAAACACAGCTCATCCTTCAAGCCTTAACCAGACATCAATCATCTGTGGCCGGGAGATAACATGCACTTTACCGCAGGACCACCACCACCGCAGCAGCAGCAGGAGCACAGTTGCGGTGACCGACAGGAGACCCAGGATGCTACGGATTGAATCACTCGGGGGCAGAGGCAGACAGGAAACGAAATGTCATTTGTATGAGACCTGTCGCATCTGAAGCAAAGCTTACTGCTTGGGGTAATATTTTGCGGGTCAAGATTAAGAGCTTATGAAAATATTTGTGCGCGATCTAAATTGATAGTTTTGCAGGAGGAGGGATCCGCAAAACTGTGTGTGTGTATGTGTGAGAGAGAGAGAGAGAGAGAGAGAGAGAGAGAGAGAGAGAGAGAGTATATATGTCTAATAGAGAGGGAAAGGGAAACTACGGTTAGTTGTACGTTCTGTGACTAAATTTCGGGAGAGAGAGAGAGAGAGAGAGAGTTGTAAAATCTATACCTACACTCCAGAGAGAGAGAGAGAGAGAGAGAGAGAGAGAGAGAGAGAGAGAGAGAGAGAGCGAGAGTAGAGAGTGTTAAAATCATATAACCTCACTCCAGAGAGAGAGAGAGAGAGAGAGAGAGAGAGAGAGAGAGAGAGAGAGCATGTGTAAAATCTATATTTAATCTTTACAGGAGAAAGAGGGAGAGAGAAGAGAGAGAAGAGAGAGAAGCATGTTGTGTAAAACTCTATAATTTTAACTTACAAATAGAGAGAGAGAGAGAGAGAGAGAGAGAGAGAGAGAGAGAAGAGAGAGAGAGAGAACGTGTATAGGTATGCATGTGGGATTGTGTTACTTGTAAAATCTGCACCTAAAATTCACACCAGAGAGAGAGAGAGAGAGAGAGAGAGAGAGAGAGAGAGAGAGAGATAATGGGAACGTATCAGAAGATAAACTTCCCTATATCTGAAAAACTTGGGCTGACAAATGAGGTTTAATTTCGGTTGTTTTCCCTCACTCCTACTTCATTTGTCTACATCGCTGGCCGGATGAACTTCACTTTCCCTCTATTTTATTCTCCTCTGATGGATGAAGACGCCTGTGTCTTCTGACTCGTCCTGTTTTATGATGATTGTTATTGTTATTGGTATAACGATAAAACAATCATTAAGATGCACTGCATTATTATTGCTAGTATTAATATAAATGTACTTTATTATCAAAATCATCATCATAACTGTATTATCAGCATTACTCGGAATTGGACTAAATTCACCAAGATCTATCCCTTTTGTAGCATTATTTGCACAAAAAGCTTTCTTGGACCTAACGCTCAGGACAAAGAACAACTCAATAAAGGTAAGTAGATGATTATACACAGACATAAAACGGCTATACAAACCCGAAAACTAAGACAATAGCGGGCATATGTGATAACCGGTTTCATCAGGTATTAATGTGGCTTGCTATCTGGGGTCTGAATGAGTACCGAAAAAACCTACAACAAACAATACGTTAAGATTTACTATTTTATCTACTACTACTACTACTACTACTACTACTACTACTACTACTACTATACTGCTGCTGCTGCTGCTATTACTACTGCTAACTCGTCATCATATTCACATGGAGAAATCTAAGAATGAGTTAAACATCAAACGAATACAAATCCCTTTAAGATGATAAAAGCAAGATGACTATCATTATCACGATGACCTTAACGCGATCCCTGTAGTATGAAGGCGAAATGCCGATATGAGCAAGGACACGGCAGAAGAAGAAGAGTGCTCTTGAATAAAGGCTCACGAATTCTGTTGGAACACAGTGCAGGTATTCAGGGAACCCTTGATTCTAGCTATAAGTGCCTTCCTCTTCCCAGAGGACGAGGGAAGGGCAGGAAAACTGACAAGAAACGACAATCAGCGAGAAAGAAAACAGGACAAAGGGTATGGAAGAGGGCAAAGGTGGTAATCGCGAAGGAATATCATGATATCAAACAAGCACAAAAACGAAAATAAATACAATACTGAACAGAGAAATGAAATAAAGGAAAGGTAAACTTGAGAACTGAAAAAATAAACATAACAGAAAAGAAGAACAGCTAAAGAAAACTACGCAAGAAAAAATGAAGAATATCAGCGAGAAAATTAAGACAATAAATGACTGGAATAACGCAGACAATGAAGAGGAGACAATGGTTACACACAAGCACGGGATAAAGGTAAGGGCTAGAAGGAAATAAGAACAAAAAGAGGAACGCAGAGACAATATTCCTAAGAGAAAATAGCGGCAATAAAAGACAGGAGAGTTCCCATAAAACACCGCCATGAAAGAGAGACGATCCGGAATCCGCTTGTTGTAGCTGATCGTACGAAGTCTAAAATTCCGCGAAGATATGAATCAATAATGACTATAAAATGGTATATGTATAAATAAGATGGCTACTGGCTAAGCACACACAGACACGCACGCAAACCCTCACTCGCCGTGTCGTAAGAACCCGAGGAAAAGGATCATTGAAACAGAGGAGAAATGTAGTATAAGGAAGAAAGCGCCGCAAAAACTCACTCCAAACGCCCCGATGAAAGGGAAGAAAATGATCATGAATTTGGCAATGAAGAGGATTATAAAAGCGTGTGAAGAAGAGAGAAAGAGAATATAAAGGACGTTAGAAATGGGGCAGGAGGACGGGAGGGGGAGACGGGCCAGCGCGAGAGAGAGCGGAGGGGGATAGAGCGATAGAGAGAGAAAGAGAGGAAGAGAAGGGGGTGGGGGGGAGGGACAGGCGGCTCCTTAAGAGCTGCGATAACATAGTTGCAGAACCCCCAAAAAATGTGCAGGGGCCGCTCCTATTGATCTGGGGAAAGAACGGCGCCGCCGAGACAAACCTGAGTTTTCTAGCTCCTCTTCGGGGCCCGACCAAACCTTCAGGAATAGACAGTCAGTCTCTGATTACGAGGATTAACAATTCCTCCTCTCCAAGGGATGGCCTTCTCCTCGTGGCCATCTCACGGCCTCGATCAAATACAAGGGAGAAAATAGCTGTCAACGAGCTCTAAGTTGATGTAAAATAGTCTTAGGCTATTTGGTTATGATGGAGAAGACAGGAGGAGGAGGAGTAGGAGGAAGAAGCGGAAGAATAAGAAGAAGGAGCAGGCGAAAAAGGAGAAAAAGATCGTAACCACGGGTTCGTCGGGATCAATAAAAAACGAGTTGCATTTTCGTATTCATTTGACGACATTCCTAACTACACATCACATAAGCGCACAAATCTCGTCGAACAATCATCAGAAGTAAACGAGTCAAGTTTTTTGAAGTATTTTGAAGAAGTATTGCATCGTGCGTCCGGCAGGGGAGTCCCAATGCACCTAATGCAAGTGTGGCGGGAAAGAATTGAAGCAAAGAGTTGCTGGACGTGAATTATTTTGTATTTTGTACGAAAATCCTCGTGACTGCTCGAACATTGTACAAGCCGACGAGATTGGCGTTTGCCGGGGGATGAGGGCATGTGTTCTCTTTCATTAGCAAAGCAGAAGTTCCGCCAAGTACTAGCCATTAATGAGTAATAATGAGGAAACGCATAAAAACCTAATTGAAACTATGGTGTCTCTCATTTTCAGTCTCGGTGGCGCAGAAATAATCAAATAGAATCTTTGAGCATCCGGCTTCCAAACCTTGGAATGAAAAAGACTCATTTAGTTAGCATACATGGATTAAAATGATATTTGCTGATAACAACTAGCGTGGAAGCCATAGCTGTCTAACTTTATGGCTTTTCCAATTACCTCGACAATGCAAAAGAAAGACAAAAAACTGCAATGGCGTCTCTCTTTACGGCAGCCCTAGTGAGCCACGATGCATCGCTCCCTCATTATATTTTCTGCAGTGGCAGGGAGCATTTTTATCTTTTTTTGTCGCTGGTTTTTTGCAAGGTAGGGAAGACTAGGGTGAAAAAGGGTCGGGGGGTTTGGGGAAGGCCCGGGGGTGTGAGGATGCATTTTTCTCATCTGGGACAATGCAGGAGGTGATCAGGCTAATCACGCTTCATAGGCTTTCCACTTTCGCTTCGTTGCTCGAAAGAAATTGAAATCAGTTATTTTGCCTCTCTCTCTCTCTCTCTCTCTCTCTCTCTCTCTCTCTCTCTCTCTCTCCGTTCTTGTGAAATATGCAATCTAAACGGAACGATAATTTGCAAGTGATCGTGAAGCAATGGTAATTGGCGACCAGAGACGCATCTGGACGGGAGGAAAGAGGCCAAAAAAAGAAAAAGAAAAAAATTGCATCGGGAGAAAATGCAGTTAATGAGGGCCGGGAGGAAAAATGCAAGGTCCATATTGCAATACAAAAGAAGCCAGTACCCACCCTCTCGTGCAACATTAAGGGGGCCTGTCAATTCTCGGTGTACCGTCGGTGTACCGTCAAGGGCAATGCAATTCACACCCCTTTTGACGCCTCTCCCCTTGACTGCATTGTTTGTGGCTTCAGCCCAGAGTGGGGGTAAACGGCTCTCTCTCTCTCTCTCTCTCTCTAACAATAAATGGGGAAAAGCAGGAGGCATTGTGGGCACAGTTAACCATCGCCAGCAAAATTCTTTTCATTGCCATCAAGGCACCATTGACACTGCAATTGCACCGACTGGCCTGACCTCCCACCCATAGTTTCTGTCGCCAGCATCCCGTCTATACGATGCAGCAGCAGCAGCTGTCTTCAGGCTCATCCGCCTACTGTCACGTTCACGGTGATCGGCGAACAATGATCCAATTAACCCTGCATATTGTGCCATGACGGTTTTGCAGTTCGTTAGCAGTTTCGCTTCCCAGTTCTCTAATTAAACCCTAAACAGGGTGCAATCTTCAGCAACATGACAATAATAAACGAACAACAGTTATTCCGGTCAAAATAATAACGAAAATAAAACATAAATCAAATTTCTCCTTCTCCTCTTCAAGCCTTTCATATATTATAGTAATGCTTAAAAGATTGGCTTCAGCTTATCTAAAAGTACTGCATACGGTACTGTCAGAAAATCTCTCTCTCTCTCTCTCTCTCTCATCTCTCTCTTCTCTCTCTCTCTCTAACGGTATCCAACACTACCGTGTATGTGTGTGTGTGTGTGTATATATTATATATATATATATATATATAGATCTATATATATATTATAAATAAATATATATATGTTTGTGTGTGGGTGTGTGAGTGTGTTTATGCGTATACACGAAACCAACCAGATCGTATACATAATACTTATGGCTATTGTTCTTAAACCATCATACAAGAAATTGGAAGAAAGATTTTCAACATTTGAGAGACAGTAATCCATTCAATAAATGGTTCAGTTTTAATGTCATCAATCCTAACAAAACTAGACAATTGACAATCATGATGATCCCTAACGTTAGTCCGGCCTCTCTCTCTCTCTCTCTGGATGCATAATTTTGAGAAAACGGACGAAAACAGAAGAATGGCTCCTATGGTCAAGACGTCCGTACGAAATTCGATGGAAGGGGAAGCTTGGCTTATGCATTACCATATCTCCCAAGACAGCACAAAAATCAATAGTAATCTTATCGCAGTGACTCTCGGGTCTCATTATAACCCACTGTTACTTGCATCTTACAGCTATGGTTTTCTAATCGTTTTGTCCGGAGTGCTGCGGTCACGTTCCATCAATAGTACGTTGCCGAGGCAATAAGACGTAGTACGTTATTCTACACTGATAGCAAAAGAGCAAAATAAAAGAAGCCTATAATCCATGGAAGTTTTATTTCTGTGAATGTGCTTCCTTGTTTACCTTTTTAATATAAAAATTAAATGTTACCTTTTTACTTGATACGCATTTTTGTTTTTCTGTTCCTATTAAATAAGGCAGAATTTTTTCGTTTACGCACATTTTGACGCAAGTTTAAAACAAGACAATAAATCAGTGCATACATTTTAGCCGATTATTATAATAACTTATCTTCAGCTGTTTAATATAGTATTATTTTCCCTTTTCATTTTTCATTATTATTCCAATCCAGTACTATTTGTACTTCACGTCTTTAATAATGTTTAATAAAGTATTATTATTTTCACATTAAATATTTAATGCATCTTTAACTATATTAATCGTAGCTATTTAATATAACATTATCCTTTTTAGTTTAACTATTTAATACTGCTTTAACCCTGGTATCGTATATATTTAATACATCATTGAAATTTTTATAATAATTATTTAACACAGATTTAACTATTTATCGTCGCTATTTAATGCAGAATAATTTTTTTCTTTAGCTATTTAATTTAGCTTTAACTATTTCATCAGAGCTATTTAATACAGCATCATTTGTTTTTTACTTTAGCTATTTAATATGGCATTCGCATCTCATTTGTGTCTGTCTAAAAGTTATTTTTATTTCCCTTTCCAACGACGAAGAGTCGACATTTGTTTGATTTCATTCATCGTCCAGTTTTTCTGGAAGCGATTCTTCAGCCGAGTGTTCCAGGAGATTCGTTTGCTCATTTTGCTGCGTCGCTCCCGACTTTAATGAGTTTTCTTGACATTTCTCTCTCTCTCTCTCTTCTCTCTCTCTCTCTCTCTCTCTCTCTCTCTCTCTCTCTCGTCCACTGCCCTGTCGCCTCCACAGCAAATTGAGCGGAAAATGTCTTTTGCTTTCCTTTAATTGACCTCTGTGCACAGTAAAGTAACGTGAATAATGTTCAAGAGTAGAATTAATAATGAACATCCTTTTTGGTATTTTACAGTTGCAATCAGCAAATATTACATGTGATGATGAGACACGGACATCGCAAAACGAGTTCAAAAGATGGCCCGAATATATTAACAAATCGGCCATATTCCAAATAACAATCTGCTATTACTTTAACTACTACTACTACTACTACTACAAATAATAATAATAATAATAATAATAATAATAATAATAATAATAATAACAACTATAATAATAATTATACTATATATTAATGATACTATTATTAATACTACCATTATCATTAGTATAGCTGTTGTAAAATTATTTTGATGAAAATGGCATTGTAGGCTTTAACAACCAAAGCAAGCATCATAAAACAGAATGTCCAAAGGATACCATCTAAGCAGCTCCAAAGAGACACCATTTATATTTCAAGAAAGTGGGCTTGTTGTTGCTCATCGTAAGACTTTCAGACTCAGCCACAAGTCTTGTAGTGCTGTCCCCTAGCTGTGGCAATCCTCAGCTCCAGAAGTCTTCTATTCCTCACACCGCTGGACTGTGGAACGTCTCCCTGAGGACGTCTTGCAATTGGAACTTCAAAAGTTCAAGCGAACATGCAATGCATTACTATCCGAATGCTATTCTCCTTGTATTCCAATACATTCATTAATTTATTTTTCTCTTCTTATTAATTGAGATCTCTTCTTTCTGTATTCTGTATTTCCCTTTACCTCCTCTTACTTCTTTCTAACGGACACCATATTCTTTGGAAGCTTGAATTTCCAGTCAGTGGCCCCGTGGGGTTGTTCCATATGAATCAAGTTCATCTTCTGAGTAATAATATAATAACAGATACCTGAACTAAGGTAACTACGTAAGCAAGGTACATAGAATACCCATTCTATATACCTTGTATGTAAGCTAGGACGTCGTTCACATCCCGCGTTAATTAGTAGGCCACACAGCTGAGTGACCCGCCGACCCCAGATGACGGCAGGACAATGCAAACAAACTAACGAACCTTTCCGTTTAAGGGAGGGGGAGAGGGGGAGGCAAGGTTTGAGGAAATCGCGTAAAGCTTGATCGAGTGACAGGTCGCAGAGACTCTTCTTTGGCATCCACGGCCATGTTGGCAGTCCCACAAAAAGCGAGTTACTTATTCATAATGATTGTGCATAATTCTACCTCAAGATGAGTCACTGAAATTCATACTTCATGCTGTGGACAGACAAACCGAAGACTGAATGGAGAGAGAGAGAGAGAGAGAGAGAGAGAGAGCTTGTTTCGCTGTATGATTCTTTATCAATTTGGGAACTGTTAGGGCAGCCGAGTTTTCAAATAAAACTGAGTGTGTGTGTGTGTGTGTGTGTATGAAGAGAGAGAGAGAGAGAGAGAGAGAGAGAGAGAGAGCCCACACTTGACGTTTTTGGGGTTTTCGTAGTCTGGTCATTATTTGCTGTTTTTAAATCGTCACCAAATAACCTGCCATTACCTTCCGCAGCAGAGCGTCCTGTGGTACTTTACATAAAGACACTGCATGCAAAAATGCCCACGTTACATGGCCAGCTATTGGGCATCTCTAAAAATGGCTTTCATTTCCCTGTAAACAAACAGAATCAGATAATGTTACACTAGATAATTGCTGGTTACTTTTCGTATTTTGCATTTCACTGTTATTAATGTCTGACCTTATTTTCTGCTACGGTATGTGATTAGCAGAAGTTGTTTCTATCTTCACTTTTCTCTGCTGTAAATTTTCCATACATTTTATATATATACATATATATATAATATATATATCTATATACACACACACACACACACACACATATATATATATATATATATATATATATATATATATATATATCATATATAGTAATGAAAGACCCCTTCCCATCAGTCTCCATGCACTGTGAGAGACTCACACAGGACTGAAGTGACGATATGAAAGGGTGAAAAACGGGCTAAGTTAAAGGGGTCTGGTGCTAGCAGCAATGATGTGTAACATGAGCGAAACGAGTAAAGGCGTACACAGAAAAATCTAACGTTCTTAGCAGTAGGCTTAAGTACAAGAAAATCATTCGAGTTAAGTTCCAGGAGCAAAACGACGGGAAATTCATCCATTTGCGACTTAGTTCTTGACATTTATGTATCAGTAGAGGACATAATGTATCAGTGGGAAGGAGTGTGGTTTTGTGTATCATCGGCAAGAAAGGCCACCCAGAGAGAGAGAGAGAGAGAGAGAGAGGAGAGAGAGAGAGAGAGATGGCTGAGCGAATTACATCTCTGTGTCGCTGTAAGATAAAATCTCTCTTGAGTAATGTTTCTTGTTTCAATCCATCGAATTTCCCTTTGAAGTCATCACGATCTTTTATTCCTGCAAATACCCATTAAGCTTTGATACAAAAAAGCTAAATGCTGGAAAGACACGAAGCGCTTTGAACTCCGACGAAAAGTGAAACATCAATCAAAACAAGAGATGGCGGTAGCATGGCAAATCTTCTTCCTTAATCTTATTAATGTTGAATTTTCCCTCATGTTTTCGCTCAAGTCGTCGCCGCTTTCGTTCGCACGGGAAATGCAAGTCGGGGAAATTCTTATTCCGACTGAAAGATGGAAGGGAAAAATTTTCTATCACAAAAGGAGAGGAACACGGCAAAAAGAACGCACCGAATGATTGTATTACACATGTGCTCGGCGCAAAAGAAATGCACAAACGTTTTATTACGGAGAAGACTCACAGTCCTGGAGGTGGCAGCGCTTATTCTCTTCAGACTTTCTTTCATTTTCTTTTATCGTTCGTTAGTTGCTGCTGCGGCTGCGGCTGCTGCCCTCAAGTCAATAGTGCAATGTCCGAGTCGGAATAATCGAGGAAAGAAAATGAACAACGTCACAAAATGAAATAAAAAAAAAATGTCGACGGGAAATCTTTGAACTGAAATACGGCCGACGAAAATATCGACGCAGAATTTATTCATCGAACGGCGATACCTCTTTAGATCCACATATCTCATTTTAATCCTTACCAAATCAAAATGAAGTTGAATGAATTTCTCGGGGTAAATAGGTTTTAATCAAGGCAGTTGCAGCGGCGGGGAAGACTCGGAAATATGACGGGGGAAATTTAAATCTGAGACAGACGCGTGACATGGAAACAAAAAATGAAATGTAAGAAAGATTTATTCTTCCGGTCTTCGCACTTCGTCATTTTTTCCCTCTTACTTTTTTTTTCTTTTCTTTTTTATCTTAGTGGCATATGTTGCCGCGCTACATCACTTTAATTGTCCTTTGCAATTATGTGGTTCTGTTCTAGCTTTAGGTTGGTAGATGTCGAGAGAGAGAGAGAGAGACGTTTTAAGTAAATGATAGCAGACAAGCAGACGCCTTCAGCTACAGAGAGCTGCGTAAAAACGGGCAATCAAAAACAACAAAAGCTTGAACTACAAAAAGCTTTCGACCTTGTCCGTACGTGCTGCACACTCAGCGGTGCGACCTCAACGTGAACGCGAAACAAAAATTGGTAGTTCAGGCAAAAATGATTACTATTGTTGATAAACAAAATTTTTGCCGCCATGGCAACCAAGAACGTCGCTGCCGTTCAGATTAATTTTCCTAATTCTTGTAATGACATGACTTTAACTCTCGCCATCTGCAAAATGACCAGCTTACTCTTACGAATCCGCCCAAGTTCTTCAGCGCGATTAACAAAACCCTGTTCCCTTTTAAGCCAGCGAACCCGACTACTTACATTTTTAAACGCTGGAGTTTTCCTCCCTTTCACAATAGTCCCCCATGAAAATTCTACGACGGGAAACAAAGAAAGGAGCAAAAAGAAAACGGAGACTACGAGTGTCCGCCTTGCTTAGCCCCGTAAAGTACGCCAGAAGGATAAATAATTAAAACCTTACAGTACAATGCTTTTAGGTGTAGCAGTAAGTTTCCATATTGTGAATTATGGGTGGAGAAAGGCTTGCAGCAAGAGGGAAAAAAGGAAGCGTTATTGTATTTGTATGAGTGTCTGTTTGTATGTACACGCGTTTCCATGTACGTTGTGTTCTTCTCGGGTGTATGTGCATGTTTATGTGTGTGAATGTTGTTTGTTTTACGGGACAAAACATTATCATATCATCATTTCCTTAATCAAAAATATATCGTTATCATTATGATATGAAAAGAAATGATGGTAAAACATTCCCTACCTTGTAACATTAGTCTCCCTTGTCTACCAGGCTCAATAAACATACTACTGAGAGAGAGAGAGAGAGGAGAGAGAGAGAGAGAGAGAGAGAGAGAGTTGTTAATGTGTTTACTTATAGTTGAGAGACAAAGAGAATAAAAGAGTGGAGATATAGACATACGAAAGGGACGCAACAGTAAATCTTGTGGCTATTATAGTCTATATATATATATATATATATATATATATATATATATAAAATATATTATATATAAACACGCGCACACACACACACACACATATATATATATATATATATATATATATATATATATATATATACATTTATACACTTGAGTGTAGAGAGAAATTGTGGTAAATCCCTTCATTGTGCATGATTACTGGTAAATATTGATAAACAGCAGTATTTTTTTTTATGAAATATGACAGGAATCAGGACATCCTCATCGAACAAGCTGCCAGACCATGCCCCTTTTCTTAGCACCAATTACAGGTGGGTGGACTGATGGGTGCTAGGTCGGTCACACACCACCAACCAAGCAATCGGAATCATAGGTGGAGTGCTGTACCATTTCGAATTTCGGGTCCTTTGAAGATATTAATTAGATTGTTACTTCTGAGAGAAAACAAGTCAAGAGTCCGACCGATTTAGACCTATGACCCTAAGCAATTACCACCAACATCCCGATTATTTGAACATTCAACGCATTACTGATGGTTCATCTCTTTTAAGGGACTGTTGGTCAAATATTGAATTGGTTTACAAAAGCGCGTATAAATAACTGAACATTTTATTGAAAGATACTACTTTTACCTAGATTCTGCTCCTAACAAATGAAAGCAGAATCTGCAATATAAAAAAAGAATAAGAAAAAAGGTATTTTAGTATGCGTCCGTAAAAACGGCTACTGATTTTAAAATTATGAAAGATAAAGAGCTAAACTAAGTCTCATTTAATAGCTAAAGAGTGTGTCAATAATATCTGGAGAAAAAATTGAGTACATTAGAGAGTTATTGCTTTTTTTTGCGTTTAAGGTCGACTTTCAACATTTTTCTTCAATATTTAACACCAATCCTTTAAGGGTGTGAAAGAAAAACACCGCCAAATTGTGCTGCACACGGGGTTCCATCAACCATTCACCAGTTATGATATGAATGTGGCAGTGGGAATGTGGGCACTATAGCTTAGGCGCAGTCATGCCAGCGCGCACACATACACACACATTATATATATATAATCATTATATATATATATATATATATATATATATATATATATATATTACATCTAAGGAATCATGATTACATGTGGTTTGAAATATAAATCTAACTTGTTACATGCTGTATGTATATAATAACCGTGATAAACCCTTACTGAACCAGGGATATCATTTCGAAAAAAAGAAAGAAATGCCTAATCACTTTCGAAAATCATCACAATTAATCAAAACGTATATAAACAATTCACAATAACAAATTCCTTCACAAGGTCTTTTCTAAGGCCACGCCACCTGCAGATCAAATAACGGACAGCACAACTGCGTGTGCCAGTCCAATTAACATTATAATAATCTTTTTTCATTTCATTTCAGCTGAAGACTAAATAACTCTGCATCAAATACATTGGAATCTAATGACTGCGTAATTGAAACTCAATGAATTCGCTGCGATCTAAGGATTCAATCAACTTCATCAAACTGTCGAATTATTGTTATCGACGTCAATAACCGCTGTTCGTGAGAACTCGTAAGATCAGCTATCGGCGGAGAAGAAAACAAATCAAATGACTGGGGGAATTAAACAACGCCGCTAAAGAGGACAGCTAAAATGAATAAGCAGAGAGGAGGAGGAGGAGGAGGAGGAGGAGGAGGAGGAGGAGGAGAGAGTTCCTTGATTATCAAAGTCCAATATTTACCCCGCGGGCCATTTCGAAAATGAAGCAAGTTTTCATATTTTGATTTCCCAATCACTATGCAGGCAGCTGCGGGTTGATATTTCTCGATTTCCGCTGAAAATCTCTCATAGTTCTCGTTTAGCCTCTTTAATTTCAATGATGCCTTCTTCTCTTTATTCGCAATTCTCTCATTCGAGAGACCATATTGGTTTTCAGTTTTCATATTTCCTACAATGTCCAAACCACTCTTCATAACCTCAGGTCAATACAGTTAATGAATGTTGGTTCAGCTTATCCGCGATTCATTCTTTTTTTTTTTGAGCTCACGTTTCTTCTGTCTTCTTAGACCCCTCTCCTCTCCTAAACTTTCTTTCTTCCTTCTTTCTCCACTTTTACTTTCTTCCATCCATCCTCCTCCTCCTCCTCCTCCTCCTCCTCCTCCTGCTCCTCTTCCTCTTCCTCCTCGTCTCCGTTGTCCGGAGTTTTATGGAGCGAATATTGAAAGCAGCTTCTAGTGTCCAGGCAATATTGATGCCGGCTGAAGATAAAAATCCTGTTTGAACGACCGTGCTATTACAAAACCCGAGAGCGGCGACTCTTCTTTTTTTTCGTCTTCTTCTTTTCTCTCGACGTAGGAGGCCAGGAACGGATGCAATAAACCTTGCCAGGACCTGTGCTTGTTATCCTCTCCTTTATTGCATTGCACCTTGCAAGTTGTTGTTTAGTCTGTGAGCAGGTCTTCTTGATTGGCGTATTCATCTTTTATGCAGGGATTTCCCTTCTCTCTCTCTCTCTCTCTCTCTCTCTCTCTCTCTCTCTCTCTCTCTCTCTCTCTCCATTTCGAAAATACAAGTTCCTCTCTTGCCAAGAGTGACATCTGGTAAATAGTAATCACAAAATTACAAGGACATGTCACTTAGCTTTTAGTGACGGTGGTTCCCTTGTCTTGATAGCATGATCCGTATCTTATTCGTCCCATTTAGATTAAGTAACACTATACATACATACAAATATACATGTATACATACCTACGCACATACATATACATATATACATGTGTTAGCATAACTTTATGGACATATGCACGCATATTATTTTTTCTTACCCCTTTCCCTTGTAATGCAGCCGGTTTTCAGCATATATTTTCGTCACCCATCCCCAACCGCGCACCCTCCACCTCTTTTTCATTTATTAGAAAACAAGGGCTGGCCCGATGGATGAGATTTTCATTTACGTGGCTAGGAACCGGTTGGTTACTTAGCGACGGGACCTACAGCTTATTGTGGGATCCGAACCACATTATATCGAGAAATAAAATTCAAATCACCAGAAATAAATTCCTCCTAGTTCCTCAATGACAGCAGTAGCGGGAAGCGTAATCGGGCTACCGGATTGATAGGCGAGTTCGCAACCCACACGTCCACTGAGGAACTTTTCTGTTTTATTTATTTTTTTTTTTAGAAGCAAGCTGTGAGCACCACAGTCGTCTGACTACCAAATTCATATTTCATAACTACTTGGGTCATTAAATGAGTTTTTTTTTAATGACTCCCTATTGCCCTTCCACCCGTCCTGTGTGTGTGTGTGTGTGTGTATGTGTGTGCGCGCGCGCCATAAAAACATATGTCTACTGCTCCCTGAAGGTAAAAGTCAAAAGTATAAGTCTTTCCGTTATTTTTCCTTTTTAAGCGACTTATTCTTATATTATTCATAAAAAGGACAGTAATCATATACAAAAATGTAATGTGCTTCTTTCATTATACTTGACAATAATGATATATTTTACAACTATTTGGTCTCCTTGTCTATTAGCCTACAGCCAACACAAATATATCTATCAGTCGTAATAACAAACGTGTATCTTACTCATTTTTCTAATGAACTGCAAATGATAGTAGTCCCCCACAGCGATTCATTACAAGTCACTGGACAGATACCACCTGTCGAGATGCTAGTGCTTCGTGTGTGATCCCTGAAAGACCTATAACATGATCCAGATCCACACCTTGCAGTTTAAAGAGGCTGAAAAATCTTGACAGGTGTTTTCGAATACGATCGCACACAACGTCCCCTCTCGCCTAACTTATGTTTCTACGTAGTTGGCTACAGTTCTACTATCCTAAGAGTGTGTGTGTGTATATATATATATTATATATTATATATATATATATATATATATATATATATATATCATATGTATACGTATATAAATATTTATATTATACACACACACACACACACACACACACACACACACATATATATATATATATATATATATATATATATAATATATATATATAAATATATGTGTGTGTGTGTGCGCGCGCGCGCGCTTCGTGATCAAATCATGAAATATTGGTATTAAGGTATTTTACCTCCCTTTAAATCAGATGAACTGTCTTGGCTATGAAGGTGCTTGAGTGAGATAAGAATAGGCCAATCTAAGAAAATTTTGTGATTCTACGCCCCCCCCCCCCCACCTCTCTCTCTCTCTCTCTCTCTCTCTCTCTCTCTCTCTCTCTCTCTCACCAAAATTCAAAATTCTACTTTTAGCAATTACGAATGTCTTGTTCCGAGAGTAATCACCTGTGGAAAGTTAAAGGGGAGAGAGAGAGAGAGAGAGAGAGAGAGAGAGAGAGAGAGAGAGAGAGAAACTACCTAATCCGAAAGGATATATAAAGAGAAAAAAGGGTCCCTCGAGTTTCCCTCCGAAATCGCCCATCAAGAGAGAGAGAGACGAGTCTCGATGAGATGTCCGCCAGACTTATTTTCTCCGTCTCCATTCTTCCAGCTGTTAGACCTCCCAGACGCGCATCCTTAATTAACCCTGAGCATTAGACTTCATTAAAACATCCAATTAGGCTAATCAAGCCGATCTTGGAGAGGTCATAAGGCTTATCGTGATGAAAGATGCTTGAAAGAAAGAAAGGAGGAGGAGCATAAGGAGGAGGAGGAGGTGGAGGAGGTGGAGGAGGTCTTCCCAGGTGACGACTGTTATCGCTTAATTGGCGCCCGAATCACCCGACAGCCGATGATCCTGGGGGCAGCAGTTACAAGGCGAAAAGAGGGTTGCGCCTAGTGGGGTTATTTACGACAGTGGGTAATAAAACTCATATTTTGTGGCTTTGATGACGACAGGTAATGAAAGGCGTGTTTATGACAGATGCAGCAGGTAATAAAGGTAATAATGACTGACTGGCGACATAAGATTATACTGGAGATATTTCTGGCAGAGGACTACAGGTAATATAGGAAAGATTTATGAAAGATGACAGCAGATAACACGTGAAAAATATATACATATACATATATATATATATGATATATATGATATAAGAATGAAAAATATATGTATATATAATATGATATAATAATGGATGATATATTTTGATGACTAATGAAATCTGGCAATAAAGGGGAATTCTATAAGTGAATAATAAAACACCCGATAAAGAATGAAGTGTTTTTGACTGAAAACCGAAGACACTACTTGAGTGATAGCAGCAGATAAAAAAAGGACATATAGTAAATGGGTCGACATTTACAAGATCTCTAAGATACATTTTTACTTTACTGATGAAAACGAATAAACCGTTAAAATAAGTTAGACTTAGGCCAGGAAATAACGCAAAATGGAAAGGAGACGACTGAAAATAACAAAATAAGTTTGTGATACTTGTGTCCGTTCTATTCTCCGCGCTTTTTCCTGCATGATGAGCTTCTATGAAGATCACTGGCGCAGAGCATCATGGCCACTGGTAAGGATCAAGTCTAGAATTTATTTATTAGTTAACTTTGAGAAAAATCACCAGTGAATTGCATGAATTTAATTAATGATTTACGTAAGAATTACAAGAGGAAACGATTAACTTTTTGCTTGCATTACCACGGTAGTTGTGAAGCCATTTGTTAGCATCAATAGACTCAATTATGATGAAAGCATAACAACCAAAGGAGAGACGTCACGGAGAAAAAACTGTCTGCCTTTTCTAGGTGCTGTTTTTAATCTTTTTCGTATGCTTAAAACAAAACGTCAGGGATCCCACAAAATTCCCGCAGATTTCAGGTATCCCAACAAATTTCCAGCAATTTCAGGTATTCCAACAAAATTCCTGCAATTTCAGGTATCCTCAACAAAATTCCCGCAATTTCAGGTATCCCAACAAAATTCCCGCAATTTCAGGTATCCCAACAAAATTCCCGCAATTTCAGGTATCCCAACAAAATTCCCGCAATTTCAGGTATCCCAACAAAATTCCCGCAATTTCAGGTATCCCAACAAAATTCCCGCAATTTTAATGTATTTCAAACAAATTTCCTGCAATTTCAGGTATCCCAACAAAATTCCCGCAATTTAAGGATTCCAACAAAATTCCTGCAATTTCAGGTATCCCAACAAAATTCCCACAATTTCAGGTATCCCAACAAAATTCCCACAACTTAAGGTATTCCAACAAATTTCCTGCAATTTCAGGTATCACAACAAAATTCCTGCAATTTCAGGTATCCCAACAAAATTCCTGCAATTTCAGGTATCCCAACAAAATTCCTGCAATTTCAGGTATCCCAACAAAATTCCCGCAATTTCAGGTATCCCAATAACATTCCTGCAATTTCAGGTATCCCAACAAAATTCCCACAATTTCAGGAATTCCAACAACATTCCCCGCAATTTCAGGTATCGCAACAAGATTCCTGCAATTTCAGGTATCCAAACAAAATTCCCGCAATTTCAGGTATCCCAACAAAATTCCCGCAATTTCAGGTATTCCAACAAAATTCCTGCAATTTCAGGTATCCCAACAAAATTCCCGCAATTTCAGGTATCCCAACAAAATTCCCGCAATTTAAGGTATTCCAACAAAATTCCTGAAATTTAAGGTATCCCAACAAAATTCCTGCAATTTCAGGTATCCCAACAAAATTCCCGCAATTTAAGGTATTCCAACAAAATTCCTGCAATTTCAGGTATCCCAACAAAATTCCTGCAATTTCAGGTATCCCAACAAATTTCCGGCAATTTCAGGTATTCCAACAAAATTCCCGCAATTTAAGGTATTCCAACAAATTTCCTGCAATTTCAGGTATCACAACAAATTATTGCAATTTCAGGTATCCCAACAAAATTCCTGCAATTTCAGGTATCCCAATAACATTCCTGCAATTTCAGGTATCCCAACAAAATTCCCGCAATTTCATGTATCCCAACAAATTTCCGGCAATTTCAGGTATTCCAACAAAATTCCCGCAATTTAAGGTATTCCAACAAATTTCCTGCAATTTCAGGTATCACAACAAAATTATTGCAATTTCAGGTATCCCAACAAAATTCCTGCCTTTTCAGGTATCCCAATAACATTCCTGCAATTTCAGGTATCCCAACAAAATTCCCGCAATTTCATGTATCCCAACAAAATTCCCGCAATTTCAGGTATCCCAATAACATTCCTGCAATTTCAGGTATCCCAACAAAATTCCTGCAATTTCAGGAATTCCAACAACAATCCCCGCAATTTCAGGTATCGCAACAAGATTCCTGCAATTTCAGGTATCCCAACAAAATTCCCACAATTTCAGGTATCGCAACAAAATTCCTGCAATTTCAGGTATCCCAACAAAATTCCTGCAATTTCAGGTATCGCAACAAGATTCCAGCAATTTCAGGTATCTCAGCAAAATTCCTGCAATTTCAGGTATCCCAACAAAATTCCCATTATTTCAGGTATCCCCAAAAAATTCCTGCAATTTCAGGTATCCCAACACAATTCCTGCAATTTCAGGTATCCCAACACAATTCCCATTATTTCAGGTATCCCAACAAAATTCCTGCAATTTCAGGTATCCCAACACAATTCCTGCAATTTCAGGTATCCCAACAAAATTTCCGCAATTTCAGGTATCCCAACAAAATTCCCGCAATTTCAGGTATCCCAACAAAATTTCCGCAATTTCAGGTATCCCAACAAAATTCCCACTAAATTCCCGCAATTTCAGGTATCCCACAAATTTTCCTGCAATTTCAGGTATCCCAACAAAATTCCTGCAATTTCAGGTATCCCAACAAAATTCCCGCAATTTCAGGTATCCCAACACAATTCCTGCAATTTCAGGTATCCCAACAAAATTCCCGCAATTTCAGGTATCCCAACAAATTTCCCGCAATTTCAGGAATTCCAACAACATTCCCCGCAATTTCAGGTATCACAACAAGATTACTGCAATTTCAGGTATCCCAACAAAATTCCCACAATTTCAAGTATCAACCAAATTCCTGCAATTTCAGGTATCCCAACAAAATTCCTGCAATTTCAGGTATTCCAAGAACATTCCTCGCAATTTCAGGTATCGCAACAAGATTCCAGCAATTTAAGGTCCCAACAAAATTACCGCAATTTCAGAAGTCCCAAAAAATTCCTGCAATTTCAGATGTCCCGAAAAATTCCTGCAATTTCAGATGTCCCAACACAATTCCCGAAATTTCAGATGTCCCAACAAAATTCCTGCAATTTCAGGTATCCCAACAAAATTCCTGCAATTGAAGGTATCCCAACAAAATTCCCGCAATTTCAGGAATTTCAACAACATTCCCCGCAATTTCAGGTATCGCAACAAGATTACTGCAATTTCAGGTATTCCAACAAGATTCCTGCAATTTCAGATATCCCAACAAAATTCCTGTAATTTCAGGTATTCCAACAAGATTCCTGCAATTTCAGGTATCAACCAATTCCCGCGCAATTTCAGGTATCGCAACTTCCCAACAAGATTCCTGCAATTTCAGGTATCTCAACTTCCATTTCAAGTTCCCCGCAAAATTCCCACAAATTTCAGGTATCCAAACAAAATTCCCACAATTTCAGGTATCCCAACAAAATTCCCACAATTTCAGGTATCCCAACAAAATTCCTGCAATTTCAGGTATCCCAACAAAATTCCCACAATTTCAGGTATCCCAACAAAATTCCCGCAATTTCTGGTATCCCAACAAAATTCCCGCAATTTCAGGTATCCCAACAAAATTCCCGCAATTTCAGGTATCCCAACAAAATTCCCACAATTTCAGGTATCCCAACAAAATTCCTGCAATTTCAGGTATCCCAACAAAATTCCCGCAATTTCAGATATCCCAACATAATTCCCGCAATTTCAGGTATCGCAACAAAATTCCGCAATTTCAGGTATCCCAAAAAATCCCGCAATTTTCAGGTATTCCAACAAAATTCCCGCAATTTCAGGTATTCCAACAAAATTTCCGCAATTTCAGGTATCCCAACAAAATTCCCATTTCAAGGTTTAGGTTATTTCCAACTAAATTCCCAGCAATTTCAGGTATCCCAACAAATTTCCCGCAATTTCAGGTATCCCGCAACAAAATTCCTGCAATTTCAGGTATCCCAATAAAATTCCCACAATTTAAGGTATTCCAACTAAATTCCCACAATTTCAGGGTAAATTCCCAAAACAAATTTCCCTTGCAATTTTCAGGTATCCCAACAAAAATTTCCCGCAAATTTCAGGTAATCCGCAACAAATCCCGCAATTTCAGGTATCCCAACAAAATTCCCGCAATTTATTTGAAGGTTATCCCCAACAAAAATTCCCGCAATTTAGGTATCCGCAAACAAAATTCCCGCAATTTCAGGCTATCCCAACAAAAATTCCCGGCAATTTCGGTATCCCACAAAATTCCCGCAATTTTCAGGTATCCCAACAAAATTCCCGCTTTCAGGTATCCCAAACATTCCCTGCAAATTTCAGGTATCCCAACAAAATTCCGCGCAATTTCAGGTATCCACAAAATTCCCGCAATTCAGGTATCCCAACAAAATTCCCGCAATTTCAGGTATCCCAACAAATTCCTTCAATTTCATGTAAATCCCACAAAAATTCCCCTGCAATTTTCATTCCCCAACAAAATTCCCGCAATTTTTTTTTTCAGGGGTATCCCCCCAACAAAATTCCCGCAATTTCAGGTATCCCAACACAATTCCCCTGCAATTTCGGTACCCAACCAAAATTCCCGCAATTTTCGGTATCCCAACAAAATTCCCGGCAATTTCAGGTCCCAAACAAAATTCCCGCAATTTCAGTATCCCAACACAATTCCGCAATTTCAGGTATCCAACCAAATTATTACGCAATTTCAGGTATCCCACAATTCCCCGCCAATTTAAGGTTATTCCCAACGGCCAATTCCTGCAATTTTCAGGTATCCCAACAACATTCCGCAATTTCAGGTATTCCCCAACAAAATTCCCCGCAATTTCAAGTATCCCAACCAAATTCCCTGCAATTTTCATCCTTCCCAACACAATTCCTGGCAATTTCCAGGTATTCAACAAAAGCAATTTCCCAACGCAATTTTCAGGTTATCCCGCAACAAGGATCCCTTGCAAAAAATTTCAGGTCCCGAACAATTCCCGCATTTTCAGATGTCCCAAAAAATTCCTGCAATTTCAGAATGTCCCAAAAAATTTCCTGTAATTTCAGATGTCCCAACACAATTCCCGCAATTTCAGATGTCCCAAACAAAATTCCTGCAATTTCAGCTATCCGGGAACAAAATTCCTGCAATTTCAGGTATCCCAACAAAAATTCCTGCAATTTCAGGAATTTCAAACAACATTCCCCGCCCAATTTCAGTATCGCAACAAGATTACTGCAATTTCAGGTATTCCCAACAAGATTCCTTTTTTTTTTTTGCAATTTCAGGTATCTCAACAAAATTCCCGCAGGGCATTTCAGTATCCCAACAAAAATTCCCACCACAATTTCAGGTTATCCCAACAAAATTGCAAAACAATTTTTTCAGGTATCCCAACAAAATTCCCACATTTCAGGTATCCCAACTAAAATTCCCACAATTTCATTGGTATCCCAACAAAATTCCTGCAATTTCAGGTTATCCCAACAAAATTCCCCGCAATTTCAAGGTTATCCCAACTAAATTCCCACAATTGTTCAGTATCCCAACAAAATTCCCGCAATTTAAAGTATCAACCAAATTCCTGCAATTTCAGATATCCCAACAACATTCCTGCAATTTCAGGTATCCCAACAAAATTCCCGCAATTTCAGGTATCAACCAAATTCCTGCAATTTCAGATATTCCAACAAAATTCCTGTAATTTCAGGTATCCCAACAAAATTCCCGCAATTTCAGGTATCAACCAAATTCCTGCAATTTCAGATATCCCAACAACATTCCTGCAATTTCAGGTATTCCAACAACATTCCCCGCAATTTCAGGTATCGCAACAAGATTCCTGCAATTTCAGGTATCGCAACAAACTTCCTGCAATTTCAGGTCCCCAACAAAGGTATCCCAACAAAATTCCCACAATTTCAGGTATCCCAACTAAATTCCCGCAATTTCAGGTATCCCAACAAAATTCCCACAATTTCAGGTATCCCAACTAAATTCCAGCAATTTCAGGTATCCCAACTAAATTCCTGCAATTTCAGGTATTCCAACAACATTCCCCGAAACTTCAGGTATCCCAAAAAAATTCCTGCAATTTCAGGTATTCCAACAACATTCCCCGAAATTTCATGTATCCCAGCAAAATTCCCGCAATTTCAGGTATCCCAACACAATTCCCGTAATTTCAGGTATCCCAACAAAATTCCTGCAATTTCAGGCAAAACAACCCAATTCCCGCAATTTCAGGTATCCCAGCAAAATTCCCGCAATTTCAGGTATCCCAGCTAAATTCCCGCAATTTCAGGTATCCCAACAAAATTCCTGCAATTTCAGGTATCCCAACAAAATTCCCGCAATTTCAGGCAAAACGACACAATTCCCGCAATTTCAGGCAAAACGACACAATTCCCGCAATTTCAGGTATCCCAACAAAATTCCCGCAATTTCAGGCTAAACAACACAATTCCCGCAATTTCAGGTATCCCAACAAAATTTCCGCAATTTCAGGCAAAACAACACAATTCCCGCAATTTCGATGCTGTGAAAATTTGCAAATGAAGCTGATCACAGGACAATAGTCGAGTTGCAAAAGAAACTGTAAGAGATAAAAAGGCAGAATTCACAATTATCTACAACATCTATCGACCCGGATATATTCTCAATAGCTTACTTGTTTGTTTATGCGCTGCTGGAAATAAAACCCGGCGAAGAAAAAAAAAAAAAAAAACGGAAAAAGGAAAACCATCGTATAGCACAAGAAAGAAAAAATCTCAAGGCATAAGCCGTAGGCTCACAAAAATCCGGTCACAAAATAAAGAAAAATCAATTGGACAGAGAATATACACAAGGGAAGGTATATAATAAACTAGTACAGTTTTTCCTCCGAAAACTTTCATAGAAATATATCTAAATTGTTACAGTTCTCTCTCTTTCTCTCTCTCATCGCCACGTGTACATGCCTGGCAAGAAAAACAAGATATTTCTGGCTGCTGCAATACATAAATATTAATTGTTTCAGGAATAATGGAAGCTATTTATCTCGATATTCTATATTTCATGGATATGTATATATTTCTATTCCTTTTATATATATATATATATATATATATATATATATATATATATATATATATATATATATATTCCTTTTCAAGCATAGTGTTCTGTTAGCCAACAGCTTGCATCGTTCCCTTATCAGTACTGTCCCGAGTTCTCTTTCTACTTCTCTATTTGTCATTGTCATAATCAACTTCATAATCATCATCATCCCAAGTTTTATTAGTGTTATTATTACGTGTGGATAGCAAACGGAAAATAAAATTGATCTATTGCCCGATCCCTGAAACCATCAAACCTTTGCAAAAAAAAGAAGAACAAAAAAAAAAAAAACTTTGTCGAAAAAAAATTTTGGCAGATGGCCACAAAATGTGAAAACTCAACCTGCTATCTGTGTAGATACTTAATAAGTGGAGTATTATTAAATAAAAAGGGGGGGAGGCAAGAAAAAGCAAAAGGGTGAAAACAAACACAAACAGTCCAGTAATTTCCAGTCTAATACTTTAATGATATACTTCGAAATAAACCTAACAAGTACACACACCCCCGAGAGCCTCATCACATCAGAAACCAGAATAAATAAGAAATATGA
Source organism: Macrobrachium nipponense (assembly GCF_015104395.2). Lineage (NCBI taxonomy): Eukaryota > Metazoa > Arthropoda > Malacostraca > Decapoda > Palaemonidae > Macrobrachium > Macrobrachium nipponense. The sequence continues at coordinate 24,947,630 of NC_087215.1, read as the reverse complement.
AAATGACATTAAAGGGAAGTACAAAGAGTCTGAGAGATTCCAAAATGAGAGCAGCACCCAAGGAGGGACGAAGATCCCTTGTCAGGGAGAAGAATCTCTCGCTTTTATCTCCCTGATGAGTAAAAGACATTAACAGACCGATTTTTTTCTATTTCACCGACACCTCTCTAGATAGGGCGATAAGGTCGACAAGGGGTTCTGGGGGGTTAAGGGGGTGTGGAAGGGAGTGGGTGGTTGGGGTGGAGACCAGACGGCAAGCGCTTCTGGCGGAGACCAACCTTGTTTTATGGCTTTTACCACCAGGAAAATTTCAGGTTTCTCTTCTGCCATGAGGCGTTTTTTAAAAACGACTCAGGTTCGACTTTATTCAGACACTTTACCTGGCTGTTAATGAAGGCGTTTAAGTGCAGGTGAAAAAACTTCCTTCCATTTATCAGTTTCTTATTCCCCCTTTTATGTTATCCACTACAGTCACTCTCACTAGCATTGTCAACCTAACACTAACCCTTTCCACTTCCAGTCGTTATTCAGCTGTCTCTCTCTTCTATCTACCTTACTGGACAAATCTTTAAAAACGGTTCAGTCTCGAAGTTACTGAGATGTTACCTGGCTGTTATTGGGCTATTTTATATCAACGCTGCTAAATGAATGAATGAATTCTTTCATTAATTATTTTTGAATGGAAAAATAAATGGTTTTAAGGAAAAATGAAAGTGGCTCCTGAGAATATCCGGGCGATAAAAATGATAAAACTCCACTTCATCATCTTCAGCCAAAGGAACAGAAACATCATCAGTCCCTTAAATCCCATACAGAACAGAAATGAAGCAACCACTATAAAATGCAATGAATGAGCAAAATGAATGGCAAACCTAATGAATGACCGAATCTGTTATTACGGTTCATGACGTTCGCGCTACAAACCATTTGTAACGAATTAACAAACTGATTCGCTAGGCAGTTCTAGAACGCAAATCGCAACTTTGAAATATCATAAATCAAGTCCAGCAAACAAAGCAATTTCCATCGAGCTACTGACGCTGAAAAAGGTTTCGCTGATACACTGCAACCAAATATCAATTACCTGGCGCTGCAGAATTATTCTCGCAAAGCGGCGAAAGAAAGCGCATTCCGCTGTCTCTGTGCGCTCCGCACTTATGCCCTGGACGATCCTTGGATGACCTGTGAATATTCGTTTATCATCTTGTACAAGACCAGCGTCCCCCCGGGTGAATCAAACATTTATACAAAAATTCACTTTAACATGACGAGTGAATATTTCAGCTCTCGAACAGAAAAGGGGCCATAGGGATTCGACCTTGGGAATTCTTCGCGCTGATGCATGAGGACGTTCGTTGGCGGTTCTTCCCACATACTCTCTTTCATACGCACACACACATATACATACGTATATATGTGTGTGTAATATAATTTCATTTATATATATATATATATATATATACTATATATATATATATATATATATATATATATATATATATATATATATACATATATATATATATATATATATATATATATATATATATATATATATATATATATATATATATCTGTGTGTGTGTGCGTGTGTAAAATGGGTCCCATGGATGAATCCCGTAGTCAAGGGGTACCAGCCCCATATCACTAGCTGTAGGGAGGGAGGAGCGATAAGATTAGTTTTCTGAAAAATCCAATACATCCGGCAGTACAGTCGACGGTAGTGGGCCGTAGCTAAGCTGGAGAAAGGTATGAGGCTAGAGACCTCATCCCACAGTACTAGCCAAGAAATGAAAGCGTAACATCATCCATTACATTTACTCTCGAAATACTTTTACAGATCAACCCTTTCCATTCTACCCAAATGTAAATTCAACTTTGACTAACCTATCTTCCTGGTTTCCATAACCCCTTCTAACAACCTTCATCTTCCCCAAATTAATTTAAAACTTTCTCCTATAGTTTTAACTCTTCCACTATTTCTGCTGTTTCTCCTCACAGTCTCTAATCTGTACTATACCATCAGCTACTTCATCCATTAAAGCATACTTTCACAAGTCCTTTTCTTATAGTACAACTTTGCACTTGAACATATGTATTTACTTTGATTCTTGATGTTAAACAATCATGGCTAAATAAGAGGTCCTTGTCACAGACGTCATTTCACATCAAACCAGTCACTTTCCAGTGTCCATAATCTAACACAAGTTTTCTTTTTTAAACCTTAAAAACATTTAGTTGTTGTCAGCGAATCATCATCTACACCAAGCAACCTCGGCACCTTGCACATTGCCTGTTATCAATTTTATCCTAAGCTTTTTTCTAATTCTGTGTATTTTCCAACTTCTCAAATAACTCTTATTATATCAACCATTCGAAAAACACAATTTTCCTTGTTTAAACACGCACTCCTTTTCCGTTATCATCCGTTATGCTTTCTGGATCAAAATCCGATCATACACCTTCCATGGGGCGCTAAGCAATGTTAAAGCTGTATTTTTCAAGCAGTTGCTTCTATCAGCTTAAGCATTATGCACTGGAAAAATTATTCCCCTTCCTGCACTCCTGAACCCAGACCTCTAGAATCAGAGGGAAAGACGAATAAGTCAAGTATATCTTAGTTTAACCAGCCAACTGAGCTGATGAACAACTCTCCTACGGCTGGCCAGAAGGATTAGATTTTTTTTTTATGTGGCTAGGAACCAATTGGTTACTTAGCAATGGGACCTACAGCTTATTGAGGGATCCGAACGGAAGGGTGGCCCTTCATTAAAGAGGAATGGTATACAGATAGTCGCCAGACTTCCTACGGCAGGGGTCACCAACCCTTGAAGCTAGAAGAGCCATTTATTTAGAGAAACATAAAAATGTAGTACTGTCAGAGCTGCAATGACAAAAAATGGCCTTAGAAATGATTTGTATCTCGTTAAAAACAATAAAATGTATGCCTATAATATGCTTTTGAAATTGAACAAAATCTAGTCAAATATTGTTTTAGGAGTGTTACATTTCTTTGTCATAGATGGATAAAAAGCTATTTTTTCAGCGTTTGGAGCCGCACGAATGCCTTGAAGGAGCCGCAGGTTGGCGACCCTTGACCTGGAGAGGGCACGCTACCCAAGAATTCTAGGAGGGAAAGACGTAAACATTTTATGGACCAGGAAAGTCCCAAGAATGGGAAGACCCAATGGCTACCTGATAGTCACTAGAAGTCTTCACGGTCCATTTTAAGCTCCTGTAGTTGAAAGAGTAACCCGGTTTCTCTTATGGTCCTTTTAAGCTACCGTAGATCAAAACAAAATTCATTTCATTGAAACCTTCTCTATCGGTCTATGAAACAATGCTCATTAAACGCTACGGAAATAATAATTGCGTAAAACACTGTACTATACCTTTATTAATGATTCTGGTGTCGTTGCTATCACAGAGTTAATGGGGTGCAGTCCATTGCAGAAATAGAGAGAAATTTGTATAGAAAGAGAGTAAATTCAATGGTTATCCAGTTTTTTCATGGATTTGGAAAGTTTGTTATCTACTTCACACGAAATTTTACGACCAAGAAACCGGGTACACTGCAAGACAGATGTGTTTTATTTCCGGGCCACACGATTATTATCAGCTTTAATTACTGAGTAATCTCCTAATGGCATGATAAGGTCTTGTCGAATATGGCTCCTGCCGCATTTGTCTGATAATTACACTAAGAGGCAGGAATAAATTCTCGATTTGCACTGGGGGAAAAAGTAGTAAGGAAACGAGAAACTACTGAAGGTAGAAGACAGCTGCATCTTTGCATTTGGCTTTACAATGGCATTAAAAGTGTTCCCTCATTTAGAGGTAAGGATGTTGCTGTATGCAATTCTAACGAAGGAATGTTGTGCACCTTTTAATCAAGGTGTCCATTCAATTACCTGAATCGGAATACTTAACCTACTAATGCGTTGAGATTCACCCCTCCCCACCACCTCCCACCCTCTGCAGGTCGTGACTCACGAGAAGAGACGATACAAAGATCACTGCCAAAGTCATACTTGAAATGCTGACTGGTGGATGAAATGCTTGAGGAGCAAACTTCCGCAAAACTAGCAGCTTCATAGAACTGAACAGAAGTCTTATCAGCACAGCATCAAATCCCCCACACATACTGCTCCATTCAACTTTGCTAGGACCTTCCACTCCTTCCAACCTCTGGTTCCATAAACATTCCAAGCTTCCTCCCAATCTTTCCCAGGCATCTTGGTACCTTCCCTGCTCCACCAATTCCGCGACTCTTCCTCTGATATATTTACTTACAAATACCTGAATGTATCAACTGCTCCCATTCCTCGACCAACCTTACTAAAATTCCTTGCTCCATCTTCAAGGTTCCATTTACCTTCTTGACCGCTCGCATTTATTTTCAACTTTCTCCTTTTACAAATACTTCACAAACTTTCACTTGCCTCTGCAGGTTATTTTCGCTATTTCAAACCAATGCTGAGTCATCTGCAAGCATCAGTAACTCCACTCTTACCTATACTATCTGCCTACAATTTTGTACCAACATCCATAGCCCTTTCTTTGAATTCTCCCGTCATGATCATCCAAAGATATCAAACAGCCAAGTAGAGAACCCTTCCTTATTTCTGGCTCACTTTTACACCAAAGCCCTTCACTTCCCACCTAAGATTTCTATCATGCAGTTCACTTCAACCATGCAATTTTCTATCGTTCTAAGCAACTTCTTTTCTATACCAAACATCTTCAACGCCCTCCACGTTGCTCTCCATCAAGCCTATCACAGGTTTTTTTTCAAGGTCCATGTATGTCTCATACATCTTTTTCCTTTTAATTTTAAAGAAACTCACATAACTGTTTCATAACAAAGCATCTGATTCACTCAGCATTTTCCGTGTCTAAACCCACACACTCCTTACTTTATCACTCCTTCTGCCATTGTCTGACTTATTAATCCTTCTGTCATTATCTTACCAATCAATCCTTCTTGTATTGTCATACTAATCAATCGTTCTGTCACTGTCTTACTTATCAATCCCTCTGTCATTATCTTACTTACTAATCAATCCTTCTGTAATTGTCTTACTTATCAATCCTTCTGTCACAGTCTTACTTTTCAATCCTTCTGTCATTGTCTTCCTAATCAACCCCTCTGTCATTGTCTTACTTAGCAATCCTTTCGTCATTGTCTTACTTATATTCACTCCTTTTGTAACACTGTCTTACTTCCCCAAACAATCCTATCATACACCTTTCCGGCAATACTAAGAATATTATAATTCTTACGGTTTCCTATTGTCTCAAACTTTCCCCCATCTTGACATGAGTGTGGGCATATGGGCACAGCTCTCGATTCACGTTTGCCAGGCCATTGGCTCACCAGCCCATCCCGCTGTAAATAGGTACCAGCGTTTGCTTGGGGAAAGAAAAAGGGAGTTGGTATTGTAGCCTTACCCTTAACTATGTCTCATATTTGCCCTTTTCCAGCCAATCCACCTCTCCTCCCACAAGAACAAAAAAATAAGAGATAAAGGAAGAACAACAGAGGGCTTTGCGGACTTGATTCCACAGCCTTTCATTCCTCAAACTTGGTCACGTTTTCGCAGAATAGACAAGATATTTCCAGCTGCAAAGATGAGGGGAAACGATATAATATGTAACTTAGAATCACCACGAGTAGAAGAGCTTATCTATCGCAGAATGCTTACGTCACGTTATCAAAGAAGCTCTCTCTCTCTCTCTCGTAAGTAGCCATCTTGCTTGGTGAGACGTACCCGCGTGAAGTCAGATTAATCAACAGATATCACAAGTTTAACATACGACTAGAATTTGAGAAATATCTAGAAGTGTTCGTGAACTATCGGTGATAAGATTAGTGTGAAAATAGTAGGATAAAGCGTCTTCTAAGTTAGTTTATCAAGTGTAATACTATAAATCAGAACAAGATGGCAGTAAGTTCCAACTGCGGGAAGAGGTGGCGTAATTTGGCGTGTTTAGCAGATTCGCAATACGATGAGGTAGCAGGAAGGGAACTGGCATTTCTCATCTATGAAATCAGCAACAGTCCTAACCAAAAAGATACAAAAGCATTCATAGATATATTAGAAGGATATAATCCTTCAAACTGGAACAAATCTAATGAAAACATCTTGAAAATAATTGAAGAAGTTCCAAATAAAATCCAAGTGGTCAAGAGACTCATAAAGAAAATATACATAAACCAACATATTCCGACAAAGAAAATGAATAAGGTGAATCTTGTGAATATCCTAATTGATGCATTAGGAAAAAGAATGCCAAAAGCATGCAAACTGTGTAAGGTTTGGTATAGCATAGTCAATCCACAAAACCTAATCAGAAAATGTGCTGCATGCAACATTCCGACACATCCACAGTGTGCTGAGGTAATACAAGATTTGAGAAAAGATACAAGAATTTTTTGTTCAACATGTCTATCATGGATAGACAATGTTATTAAATCAAGATTGAATGTACAAATAGTTGAGGATGAAGAAGAAGAGGAGCGAAGGAAGAAGAAGAAAAAGAAGAAGATAAAACGGAAGAGAAGTAAACAAAAATGAAATGACAGAAAAAAATAAGGAAAACAAAGAACAAGATAAAAGTATGGATGCAGAGATACTCATTGATACTACATATGAGGCAATAAAGCAGCATACTACCTACGAAGAAATAAATTACGATATGACAACAGAAAAGCAAATCCCGAAGAGGCTCTACCCAGATCTATACAATGACGGGAAAGAGGAAAAAATAGACAAGAAAGACAAAATCTGCAACCTTTTGAAAAGAGGGAATTGCAGATTTGGAGAAAGATGTTACTACAAACATCCTAAGATATGTCAAAACTATGAAATATATGGTAAATGTGCATACTTAGATGGATATGGGGATGATTGATTGCAGAGATCTGCATCCAAAATATGTAAAAACCTAAAAGAAGGAAAAGGATGTAAGTTCGACAAAAAATGCAAATATATGCACCCTGTAGCCATGAATCATAATCAAATAAATAACCAACCAAGTAATAAAATCCAAAATAAGAAAGAAACAAATAAAGAGAGAAATCAAGAATATCAGGTAAAAGAGAAAAGCAAACCACCAATGAGATATGCAGAGGTGTCAGCAAAAAATTTCAAAGCATCAGCTCCGAAATTCTACTCAAGAGATAATAACTGTATTTATTATGCAAGAGGATATTGCAGAAACGGAGAAAATTGCAGATTCAGACACAAAATGAATAATTATGATGAAGGAAGATCAAATATTATGGAAAAGTTGGATTTTTTAATGTCAGAATTTCTGGAAATGAAAAAAAGAACAACATACCAGAACAGGAAAGAGACATGGGAAAATCCTTATTACTACCAGTATTAAATGAAGGAGAAAACACGCAAACCATCATAGTGATGAATGCGCAGGGTTTAGTTACGAGTAACTCAAAAAGAAAAATAGAGTACTTAGAAGAACTAACCCAAAATGAAAAGAAAATAGATATAATGAATATAAGTGAAACCTGGTATTCCCAAGAGACTGGGAATGATGATCAAATAAAAGGGTTCCAAACTTATAGATCAGATAGAAAAAATAGGAATCAAGGGGGAACCGCAATATATGGGAAAGACAAAAAACAAGGAAAAATATATGAGAAATATAGTAACTCAGAATGTGAACTAATAGCGGTAGAATTTGAATCTGAAAAATTGATGAACATAGTAATATATAGCCTCCTAATACTAAAGAGTTTGACTTAATAATTGAAAAATGGGATTATATATGAAGAAATCACAAGGACTGGACTATTCTCCTATCTGGTGACTTCAACTTTCCTTTCGTAGAATGGAAAGAACGAATAGGAGATTGTGGTTGTACTTATACATATAAAAAAGAGAGTAATAGTAGTGCAGAAGATAAGAGGCAATTTGAAAAGCTATTAGATATGCTACTAGAATATAACATTCAACAAATAAATCACCTGCCAACAAGAAAGGAAAATACTTTAGACCTAGTATTTGTGAACGAGATGAATTATGTTAAAGAAATAATAGTTTATAATGCGAATATTTCAGACCATAATGTCATAGAATTAACAGTTCATTCCAAAGCAAGTGAAATAGAGATAAGCAAGAAATGAAAAAGTGGGAAGGATATGGAAAATACAACTTCTACAGTAAAAATATAAAATGGTCAGAAATTAATGAAGAATTAAACAAAGATTGGGATAACATTTTCGTAGTGATGACATAAGGGTAAATACGGAGATATTATATAAAATATTGGAGAAAATAGTGGAAAAATATATACCGAAGAAGAAAAATAAACATCATTCATGCATACCAAGAGACAGAAGGATCTTGTTCCAGAAAATCAGAAAGTGGAAAAAAGGTCTTGCAAAAGAAAAAAATGCATGGAAAGTTATAGAACTAAAAAGTAAGATAGAAAATGCAGAACAAAAGATTATACAATCAAAAGAAAATGAAAACGGGACTTGGAAGAAAAAACCCTATTAAATATCAAGCAAAACCCCAAACTATTATACTCATATGCGAAGAAGATGAATAAAAGAAGAATAGAAATAGGCCCTCTGAGAATTGAAGGGAGATTAACGAATGAAAAAAAGGAAATTTGCAACATACTGGCAGAACGATATAAGAGAGAATTCACCCCTAGAATAGATAATGAAGATAATGATATAGAAGTAAGGGATGAAAATAGTGAATATTTAGCTGACATAGATATTAATGAAGCTGATATTGTGCAGGCTATTATGAAATAAAAAATGGAGCTGCTGCAGGGCCTGATGGAATTCCTGCTATTTTGTTAAAGAAAGTAGTTCATTCTATCGCAAAGCCACTTGCAATATTATTAAGACAAAGTGTAGATACAGGCAAGATTTATGATGAGCACAAATTAGCATATATTACCCCTACTTTCAAAAGTGGATCAAGACTAGAGGCAAGTAATTATAGGCCTGTGAG